>NW_027768507.1:0-295 GCF_054177405.1 Leptonychotes weddellii
CCCTTCTCCCACCACTTCCCCTGACGGTGGGAGGCTTCGGGCACTGCTCACCCTCCATGTCCACAGAGGCCTCTCCCCCGTGCCTGCCTCTTTGTCCAGCTCGTGTGAGCGTGTTTTCACGTTGGGCAGAGCCCAGCACCTCTCTATAGAGAGAGTGACCCTGGACTGGACATGGAAGAACTCTGGCCCTCTTTCCATCCGCCAGCGCTCCAAAGATGCAGACGGATGGGCATGAGGCTGGCAGCCTTGACGCGTGGCTTTCCCGGCCCTTCGGTGGAGAGCAAGCCCCCAGATG
>NW_027768508.1:0-295 GCF_054177405.1 Leptonychotes weddellii
TGGTCATTATTGCATTTCATGTTACTAAATATAAGTGTTCATTTTTCCCAAAAAGGTATGAATGTCTCTATTTGCCTTACTTTAGCTCATAGTTTCTTTTTTTTTTTTTAAAGATTTTATTTATTTATTTGAGACAGAGAGAATGAGAGACAGAGAGCATGAGAGGGAGGAGGGTCAGAGGGAGAAGCAGACTCCCCGCTGAGCAGGGAGCCCGATGCGGGACTCGATCCCGGGACTCCAGGATCATGACCTGAGCCGAAGGCAGTCGCTTAACCAACTGAGCCACCCAGGCGCC
>NW_027768509.1:0-295 GCF_054177405.1 Leptonychotes weddellii
AGTACTTTCATCACCATATATTTTTCCGAATATGTATGGAACATGCAAACCAAAGGAAGGAAAGTCATAAGTTATAAGTTAAAACTTTACTTTTTAAAAATTTTTTTAAAGATGTTATTTATTTATTTGACACAGAGAGAGAGACAGCGAGAGAGGGAACACAAGCAGGGGGAGTGGGAGAGGGAGAAGCCAGCTTCCCACGGAGCAGGGAGCCCGATGTGGGGCTCGATCCCAGGACCCTGGGATCATGACCTGAGCCTAAGGCAGACGTTTAACGACTGAGCCACCCAGGTGC
>NW_027768510.1:0-295 GCF_054177405.1 Leptonychotes weddellii
CTCCCGCCCTCCTGGCCTCTCCTTCGGCTCCACAGGATCCACGTGGGTCTTCCTGCTCAGGGTCAGCTGCCTGCCTTTGTGTGAGGAGCCCACTACCCCCTCCAGGACCAGCCTCACCCCCTCTCTCCAACCTCTCAATATCTATTGACTGCTATTTCAGCCGGAAACGATGTTCTTGTGCGTGCATGCGTGTGTGTGCGTGTGTGTGCATGTACACATGTGTTGTGTGTGTGCATGTGTGTGTGGTCAGGCATTGAAGCTGGTTCAGTGTCCCTAATTCTTTTTTTTTTTTTTT
>NW_027768511.1:0-295 GCF_054177405.1 Leptonychotes weddellii
GGGGAGGAGACAGAGAGAGACGGGGAGAGATAGGGAGAGACAGACAGGGAGAGACAGAGAGTGATAGGGAGAGACGGAGAGAGACAGAGGGAGAGGCAGACAGGGAGAGAGATAGGGAGAGACAGACAGAGAGAGACAGATAGGGAGAGACAGATAGGGAGAGACAGAGAGTGATAGAGAGAGATAGGGAGAGACAGACAGGGAGAGAGATAGGGAGAGACAGATAGGGAGAGACAGAGAGTGATAGAGACAGAGACAGAGAGAGATAGGGAGAGACAGAGAGACAGAGGGAGAA
>NW_027768512.1:0-295 GCF_054177405.1 Leptonychotes weddellii
GCCTGAGTCATTATCACAGCTGAGAAATTACATCTTAAAAACTTGAAAAAAAGAATGTAATAAAATGGTGTTGCCTTTAGGAATATTGCTCTAATGGACTTGAAAAAATTATTTCTTTAACTTAAAAATTATTAAATCAAACATTTGATGAAATTTTTAAAAAGATATGAATCCAACCATAGTTCTTCTTTTTTTTTTTACTTTATTTATTTATTTATTTATTTTTTTTATTCTTCTGTTAATCCCCATACATTATATCATTAGTTCTAGATGAAGTGTTCCATGATTCATTGTT
>NW_027768513.1:0-3885 GCF_054177405.1 Leptonychotes weddellii
TGTTTGAACACACAGCACCCACATCCAGGAGCACCCCTAACCCCAGGAACTGAAAAAGGAGCCGCCCTTTGCAGCATGCCCACCAGGGGGCAGTGTTGCGGCGCGGAGAAGGGAGGTCACAGTCCCACACAGCAACTGGGGGAGGACAGAGAGCCTTCAGCAGAGCCCTGTCTGACAGGTGAGCTTGCTGGGTGGTCGGTGGAGGAAGCCACAGTGGCTCAGCGGGAAGAGAGGAGCAGGGAACCCCCCTCCCCGGGTTTGCACGTGGACACAGTGTCTGCCAGGCCTGAGGTCACAGGAGACTGAGAGCCGGCAGTTCCCTCTGAGAGGCTCCTGCAGGGTCCCCCTCAGTCCTGTCATTTCCAGCGCACCTCTTTATTGAGCATCTCCCTGCCAGGTGCTGGGGACACCATCTCTCCCGTCAGTTGGCTCCCAGTCGGGAGGGGGAGAGCGTCCCACATCACCCTGCAGTCTGGTGGGGTCACAGTGGAGAACCCCACCTGGGCCAGAGCCTCCTGAGGAGGAATGTTCCGGGAGAGATCTCAGCAGGAGGGGTCCCCTGGATGCATGGAAGTCAATAGGTTAGAGCAGTGGGACCATCCTGGGTCACAGAAGGAATCCCCCTGAGGCTGCACCCCACAGCTCCAGTGGGCCCCTGTTTTGGAGCCAGGTGAAAGCTGGGGGTGGAAAATGAGGCTGCTTGTGAGGCCGGATGGAGCCAAGGGGGTGGGAGTGATGCATGATTGTGCAGCCTCGAGGTGGGATCTCTGGGTGCACAGAGCACCTGCCCACACCATCCAAAGCACTCTTGTTATGTTTGGTGTCAGCGTTCACATGTCTGTGTCTCCTCAGGACACAGATCTGGGCCTAGTCTGTACCTTCCCATTCCATGCGTTGTGCTTTTAGCCCATGGGGGCCATCCATAAATGTTGGTTGATGAGTGAGTGAATCTGTGAATTCTCCTGCTTCTCCCTGTAAGCCTGAGAGAGAGGACAGTAGGAAGGTTATCGGGCCCCCGGCCCCGCCACAGCATTTGTGTTGGTATCCGGTGAGGCCCTCTTTCTGGGCATCCGGTACCATCCCGGTAATGTTTGTAATGTATGTTGGTAATCACGGAGAAGTTTCTTCAGGAGACACCGGCCCAGACTCTCCTCCACCAACTGCACCAGGTTTCCGCCCTCACCCCTGGCATCCAAGCCCGCAGGTAAGCGCCCCCGCCCTGGCCCCTGTCTCTCCGCGAGGCGCTGGCTTTTGTGCTGTCCCGTGTCAAGGTCTAGGGTGAGCGGTGGCTTTGTGTTGGTCTTTTGGCTGCGTTGACCTGATCTCACTGCCCTGTTGGCTTTAGGTGTCTAGCCCAGCTGTGCGCCCTGTGTCCACCCCCTTCTTGGTCTGCACTCGCAGGTGGCCCAGCAATAGCAAGGCCAGGGCCTCACCGAAATCACGGTCACAGTGGCCAAGCTCCAAATCGCAAATGTGCCAATCCCAGAATGGTGTCATGTTCTACTGGGGGACTCAGCCCTTGGAGATACAACGCGCTTGGATGAGCACAGGTTCCAGATTGCACAGACCCAATATTGGTCCCAGGATGGGCCCTTCCCCTTAGGCTTTCTTCTTGGAAGAAAGAAGCTGGGCTCACCCAGTACCTCGAGAGCAGAGAGCAGCAAAATTGGGTTCCCGTGGAAGCACCATCCCTGTGCATCTCAGCATTGGTTGGTGGTTTTGGAAGGCTCCTTAATGAGGCTTCAGGATGGGACGGTCCACTCACACGGAGCCACTGTGGGAGGGAGACTTTGCTGTTTCCCCTCACCTTCTGCCTACAGATTTTGGTAAATTCACACTCAAAACTGAGGGCGCCTGTCCTTTCCCAGGGAGAGCTATGTACAGTGAGCATGAGGAAGTTCTGCCATCTGGGATGTTTCTCCGGAATCCCCCCGAGTGAGGGAAGTCCATTTTGGGGACATAAAAATATAGCCTCTCAAAGATTTTCCTTAGCGGTTTCAATTTTGTGGGTAAGACTCACTTCTCTTCCTCATACAATAGTGTCCTATCTGTCCCCCACATTGAAAATGATGGTATTATAGTTTGTGTTTCTATGTGATCCTTCTCTCCATGAGGAAGGGTATCTGGGAAACATTTGTCGAGAATGGGAGACAGTTGGCTGAGATTAACATGCCCCTTTCCACTTATCTTTTCTGAACACAAGAGAAGAATTCGTCCTTGGGGAAGAAATAATAACCGAAGTGGATTTATGACTATAGTGTTGCTCACACATACTGCTAACCCTTATTGAGCCCTGAGAGTGTGCCGGGCACGGGACAGAATATGGTACGTGTGACGCCTCACTGAATCCACATGACAGCATACAGAGTGTTTTCTCCACCATTTTGCTGAAGCCTTGAGGGGCCACGTGGGCTGCCCAGGGCCTCACAGTTGGCAATTCATGACACATCTGGTTCTGCAGCCAGTGCTCAGTGATGACACTTAGAACTCTGAGTAAAGGCATTTCTTCCATTGTCTTCTGTAATTTTGGCTCAGTCTAGAGACGTGAGATGGGTTGCACCTTCTCTGAAGGCAGTAGTCTTCCAGATTGAATGATTAGGTTCAGCCTCCGTGTATGGACCAGGCCAGTGTTTCCCGTTCAGTGAAATTCCCCTGCAGCTCCTGGTCACCCCGCTAAAGGGAGCCAGCTCTCCCCTGCTGTATTTTAAGGTCCCTCCTCTCTAAACTGCTGGGGCTAGGGGCAGGGAATGAGACCGTGTGTGTGCGCGCGTGCGTGTGTGTGTGTGTGAGAAAGACAGACAGACAGACAGAAGTTGACAATGAGATACAGACAAGGAAATCTATTTTTTGTAAGTCCTCATAAATATGAAGAAGATTATGCCCCAGGAACTCAGGAGCTACACCAAACCAGCCACACATCAACTGACACATGGCTTCCGGGAGGGAGAAATGTTATTTGCTGTTCAACCCTCACCCCTCAGAAGTTATGTCTCCATCCATCTTCCTTCTGGTCAATTTTCTCTAACTCGAAGATTCTGGAAGCAGATTCTTAATAAAACATGCCTGGGGGGGGCGGATTATCCATACCTGTGACTGTGTAGTAGCGTCCTTCAGCCCCTACTTAGGGAGACTTGGTCAATGACAGAAGATTCTGTCAGGAGGATGTTGGCTCTGCACCAAAGGAGCTGCCCCAGCTTCGGTCAGCACAGAGACATGGCCAGTCCCCTGGGGAGGTACACATATCATCTCACTGGATTCTCACAATGTTGTGAGGCTGTGCCATAAACTCGCTTCAGAGAGAAGTAACCTGGGGCTCAGAGACATAACGTTGGGGGAGGGGGGGAAGAAAATTGGATTGGCTGCCAACATTCAAAACTCAATAGTTTTCCCCCAAATAGTTGGGTATTTGGCTTCTTGTTTGAAATTGGAAGCTCTGGCCACACTGGGGTCACATTGCTGCCTGAGGCTGGTTAGTGGGGAGGAGGGTGGCTGCCCCGGACAGAGGGGCACGGGCTCTGCATTTCACCCCCTCTCCCCCGAGCCCCTCACCCAGAGTCCCATGGACCAGGACAGGGGGCTCATAAACAGGCTGCCCCCCACCCTCATGTGTGAAATTTTGCCTTGTGACAGAAATTACTTGTGCTCTAAAAGGCAAGTGAATCAAATCTGATTAATTTGGAAAAACAAGTAGCAAACTTCTGGGCTCGGCTGTGAGGAGCTGAGTTGGGGAGTGGGGAGGAGAAGAGGCACGCTCCATTCTTTCCCCACCTTCATCTGGGGTTCTGACTTCACAGCAAAGCCTTCAGGGTTGGGAAAGAATTCTGGACAAGCACTGGGGCTGGCTCTGGACCCTAACATCATTGTGGACGGCAGATGTGACAGGAG
>NW_027768514.1:0-295 GCF_054177405.1 Leptonychotes weddellii
AAAGTTAATAGTAACAATATCTACCTTTCAGAAGTATTATAAGGAAAGCATGAATGAATCAGCACTTGTAAGGGCTCTGAATAATCCCTGACCCTTAGTAAGCACTCAAGAAATAGCTGCTACCCAATCAAACAAACAAACAAAGAAATAGCTGCTACCATTGCTACTAACTACTATGATCTCTACTACCACCGCCACCGCCACCCTCACCACCACCACCACCACCACCGTCACCGCCACCACCGCCGCCGCCGCCACCACCGTCACCACCGCCGCCACCCTCACCACCACCACC
>NW_027768515.1:0-295 GCF_054177405.1 Leptonychotes weddellii
AGTATTGGCAAGTGCTGACTTGTATCTATGTATCCTCAAACTATTTATTAAGCATCTACTGTATACCATGTTCTGTGGTAGATCCTGTGGAAAACAAGTGGTTTCTGTCCTGAAGAAGCTTTCAGTTTACTGGGAAAATCCGATATACCTATATAATGAAACAGTAGTAAAAGGTATATATGGGTGCAGTATTTTATGGCTTATTAAGAACTTTCACGTGTCCATTGCAACAACACTCTCAAGGGGGAGTAGAGAGTATATTTCTCCCATTTTATTGGTGATGACTCTGAGATCC
>NW_027768516.1:0-295 GCF_054177405.1 Leptonychotes weddellii
CCGTCACCATTGAAAAACACAAGGAGATCCCTGTGAACTGCCCCAGAAAGCCCTCCAAGATACCATATTAAGCTAGGAAAGAGGGGTGCCGGGGGTGCTCAGTCGGTTAAGCGTCTGACTTCAGCTCAGGTCATGATCCCAGCATCCCATGATCCGTGGGCTCCCTGCTCAGCGGGGAGTCTGCTGCTTCTCCCTCTGTTCCTCCCCACCACTCTCTCTCTCTCTCTCAAATAAATAAATAAATCTAAAAAAAAGATTCTCTCTCTCTCCCCCCCTTCCCTCCCCCCCATGCTCA
>NW_027768517.1:0-295 GCF_054177405.1 Leptonychotes weddellii
AAATAATATCATCTCTCTCTTTTTCTTTCTCTCTCTCTCTCTCTCTATAAATATCTATGTATAGATACATACATCTATATCTATAGAGAAAAAAATATATATATTTAGATAGATAATCACACTTTCTTTAACCATTCATCTGTCAACAAACAATACACTTCTATTTTAGATTTATACCCAAAAAACAATGATCAATTTAACTTTTAATTGACATTGAGATATGTAGAATAAAAATAATGTGCCCAGTCTTATGGCTCAATCAATTTAGATTTTTATTTCACTGGGAATGTCAAAG
>NW_027768518.1:0-295 GCF_054177405.1 Leptonychotes weddellii
ATTGATAATGACCCCCAAATCGACGGATCTGACCTACACCCTCCCTGATGTGAGTTCATCAGAGAGAGAAGTAGCGTGTTTTAGACACAAGGAACGCTTTACGGAAGGCACGGATCCTGAGAGAGAAGTGGCTTGTGCTAGAAACCGAGCTGTTTGGTGTGGACGGAATGCCAGCAGCAGAATGAGGCCGGACGAACACCGGGGGAGGGGGTGCGGGGTGTGGGGGTGTTGGGGGCAGGGGTGTGGCCCACACGGGAAACAGGTGACATCCATCCTGGGCATCTCCTATTGCTTT
>NW_027768519.1:0-295 GCF_054177405.1 Leptonychotes weddellii
TAGTAGTAATTCCCAGCCGTACCCTGGACTTTATTTTGCTAACCATAATTGAGCAACTGTAAATTACTGCTATATTAATGTTTTAAAGCACTGGGATAGTCTAATTCTAACTTGTAATTAATTATGTTTGCCAATTATCTGTTTGAAATAAATTTGTGTCTGAACAGCTATGGAAACTGTTAAATTGTACAGATATTATCCATGACAGCTTTGTACTGTGGAATGTGCTTAATAAAAAACAAAAAGTTTGACTTTTGTCCAATAAATTGCTAAGTAATGTCAATAAATCAAGTAT
>NW_027768520.1:0-295 GCF_054177405.1 Leptonychotes weddellii
TCCCAACAGATTCTCACTTTAGCCCACTGCTGGGAAGGATGGGACCCAATTCTGCAGCCAGAGGAAACGGTGGCCCTCCATGTCCCCCCTCCCCAATGTAAAAGCCCAACTCGAAACCCTGTGGCAGAAAGCGTGGGAAGAGCAGGGCCGCCTAGTAGTTACCAACTGCCCAACACCTGGGCCAGGGGTTCAGGAAAGATGGGGTCTCCCTGTCCTGGGAGAGAAGCTTGAATCTGCAGGCCCTCCCCTCACACTTCAGGGCTGTGAGGCAACTCGGAAATTTCAGAGGAAGGAG
>NW_027768521.1:0-295 GCF_054177405.1 Leptonychotes weddellii
AATGAATTAAGAATGATACTCACATGTATATTATTAAAATGCAACTTTAGCACCAGAAACTAGAATGGCAAACAAAGTCTCCTTTCTGTGTGTGTGTGTGTGTGTGTGTGTGTGTGTGTTTATGTGCTTATGCGTGAACACACACGCACATGCATGCGCACATACACACAATCTCTCCAAAAGACACATAAGGCAAATAATAGTAGTTACCTAAGGAGGAGGGGAATTGGGAGCTAGACAAAAAGACAAAAATGAAATTAGACTTTGCACTGTTTAATTTTTACACTTTTTATTT
>NW_027768522.1:0-295 GCF_054177405.1 Leptonychotes weddellii
CCGTCACCATTGAAAAACACAAGGAGATCCCTGTGAACTGCCCCAGAAAGCCCTCCAAGATACCATATTAAGCTAGGAAAGAGGGGTGCCGGGGGGGCTCAGTCGGTTAAGCGTCTGACTTCAGCTCAGGTCATGATCCCAGCATCCCATGATCCGTGGGCTCCCTGCTCAGCGGGGAGTCTGCTGCTTCTCCCTCTGTTCCTCCCCACCACTCTCTCTCTCTCTCTCAAATAAATAAATAAATCTAAAAAAAAGATTCTCTCTCTCTCCCCCCCTTCCCTCCCCCCCATGCTCA
>NW_027768523.1:0-295 GCF_054177405.1 Leptonychotes weddellii
GGGGCTCTTAATACCCTTAGATAGAATTTCAGGAACTTTTGTATGGGGGCAGGGAGAAGGATGTTTCTCGGTGGGTCCTACGGGGCCCACTGGGAAGGGCGGCGTTGACTCTAACTCAGATTCCACTCTGCTTTGGTCTGTGCCCAGAGCCCCCTTCCTAACCCCTCCCAAGATCTGCTCCTTCTCCTTCCTTAGGACTGAGGTCAGATGACCCTTCCTCATTCCCTGAGTCCCCATCCAAGTCCGCCTGCCTGTCCCTCCGGTGCTTCAGCCTGGTTAAATTCCTTCCCAGCAC
>NW_027768524.1:0-3884 GCF_054177405.1 Leptonychotes weddellii
AATCAGGAGTGTCCTAAGGATGTTGACCAGATTCCCCGACAAGGAGTCAAACCTCGAGCTGAGACTGCAATACCAGTTCGGTAAAGTCATTTAACCCCTCAGATCCCTCACTGTTTTTTTGTTTTGTCTTATGTTTTAATGAAGTACATGCATAAAATATCAAAGGTGGGAAGGGCTTGCATGAAACATGCAGCAAACGCTCCTTAGGTATTGTTAATAAAGGTCCCCAAGCTTCTTACATCTCTCAGATTCTAGATGTCTGGGACTCTAGGGACTTCCATCCCTTGCTAGCTGCTATGTGGGAAAGATGAGCCCTTTGGGTGAACTCAGACCCCTAGATGGTAGCAAGAGGAAGGAAAAGCAATCAAAGGAATAAGCACCAGTTTCTGAAAACTCAAGCCAGTCCATAAAAGCCGACACGTTACCGGTGGGAGAGCCTGTGTTGTGTGAATGGAGGTCTCGGGTCTTGAATTCCCCACAAAAGACTTAGGGGGGGATCCACACTGGAATAAAGACAGCCAGAAGGAAAGTAGCCAGCACAAAGCAGTTTATTAGGGACAGCACACTCTCCAGGTGGGAGAGCGGGCAGGCCCAGAGCCTGCAAGATTTGTACTGGAACTGTCATGGCGGCCTGCCCCCATGAGAGGGGCGCTATAACCACAGTCCAGTGCATTGTAGTGAGTCTGGGGTCCCCTGGGGCAAAGGTGGAAGAGGACAGCCCACGTTATGCACCTGTGGCTCTTGGTCTGTCAGCCCCAGGGTCTCGGAAGCCACAGGCCAGGATACTGAGGGGCTTGGAAGCCACAAAGTCAGGATGTTGTGCTCCCGGGCTTCTAATGTGTAACCTATTTATCACCGTCCTTGCCTCCAGCTCAGGTCTAACTAACTGCCTATCAGACATAACAGGAAGATGAATACCATCCTCCATTCCCGTGCAGGAATGACCACCAAGCAGAACTGGGGATACCATACTGATTTGCAAACATTTCAATATGACTGTAATAATAGCAGAAAGGGCCATCAGGCTCCACAAAGCTCCCAAGCGAGCAGCAGTGTGTGGTCACTGTTACTTGCAGCACAAGACCCTCTTTGAGCTCTCATCCAGTTTTCCCCCAACACACTCCCTCCCATCTCCTCTGACAATGAGGACTTGACCCAGTTCTTGCCACTTCTCATGAATGTCCAAGCAGGACCCATGAGATGGGCATCTTGCCCCTCCGCCAACCTTAGGAGGATCTCACTGCTATTGCTCACCACAAATTCTTAGTGCCTGGCGGGGGAGGTGGTGCCCAGGGACTGGAGTGACCAGGACAAGGTCTGCGCTGCTGAGTCTCATGGAGATTCTGCTGCATTTGGTCACATGTCCCTTAGAATGTAAACTCTCATACCATCTCTGTATGTTCTGTCTCACTTTTCCCAGCCTCCCCTGAATTCATGGACCTAACACACCTTATCTACTGATTAAGCTAAATACATGCTCTCATTCTAATGAAATAGATTACCCTTCATTTCAGTATAATCTAAGAGGAATGAGGAATGGAAGGGAATGCGAACATAAAACTGGGTTGAAAAAGCAAGTAGTTTGTATCAGTCTTTGTCGTTCTATTTGTAGGATGTGTGAGTTATACCTATCCAAAGTACACAGCCTGATGAATTGTGTGTGTGTGTGTATGTGTGTGTGTCCACCACCCAGATCAAGACTCAGAACTGGGCACCTGGGTGGCTGAGTCGTTAAGCGGCTGCCGTCGGCTCAGGTCATGATCCCAGGGTCCTGGATCAAGTCCCGCATCGGGCTCCCTGCTTGGCAGGAAGCCTGCTTCTCCCTCTCCCACTCCCCCTGCTTGTGTTCCCTCTCTCGCTGTCTCTCTCTCTGTCAAATAAATAAATAAAATCTTTAAAAAAAGAAAAAAAAGACTCAGAAACACTTCTAACACTTCAAAGGCCCTCCTTGTCCCTGTGCAGTTAATATCCTCCCGCCAAGTTAACCATTATTCTGAATTCTACCCCCACTGAGTACTTCTACTTGTTCTTGAACTTCCTGTAAGTGAGAGCACATGTCTACTCTTCTGTGTCTGGCTTCTTTGTCTCATCATTGTGTCTTTGAGATTCATCCAGGTGGTTGTATTTATTAGCAGCTCATCCTTTCCTGTTGCAGTAGTCTATTTGCATGTGTATGCTGTAACTTTTTATCCTTTCTCCTGTTGGAGGCATTTGGGAAGTTTCTACTTTTTGGCTGTTATAAATACAGCGGCTGGTATTCGTGTGCATGTCTTTTAGGAGTCACATGCAATCACTCCTTTCAAGTATATGGCCAGGAGGAGACGTGCTGGGTCATGGGGTAGTTGTACGTGAGGTTTCCATAAATACTGCCAGAAGCATTCTTGAGGTCAGCTGGGTGCCTTGGAGAAGCTTCTCATTGCACATACTCTAGCCTCCCCTTCAATCCTAAAAGGTCTCCATGTGTCTAAAATGTTTCCATACTAATAAGGGCATTTCAACCTATAAGCAAAGGCAGCTGAGGGAAAGAAAAACATTAACTTTGCATCTGATCACTAGAAAGAGAGAGAGAGAGAGAGAAAGAGAGAGAGAGGGAGGGAGGGAGGGAGGGAAATCCTATCAATATTAGACCATCTTATTCTATAAGGACAAAACCTGAGCACATGGATGCTCCAAGATTGCCATCTAGTTAAACCCAATAAGCACTGATTTTATCCACTGACTGCTGCCTCTGTGCAGAAGTTCAAATCAAGGAGAAGATCGTATTTTATATCAGTTAACTTCCAATGTGAAGATTTATATGGAACGCGGGTTCCCCAAAACTCAGGCTATACAAGAGAGCAGGTGATAATAAAAGGTAATGGATGTTCATTTTTTCATTATTTTTTAAATTTTGGCACACCAGCTGGTAGTCTCCACTTCCCACTCATATGTTCACTACTCTGGGTCTACAATCTGGTCCTTTGGTTACTGCCTGCTGCCAGGCCCCACTAAGCCAACAGCCCATAACACCTGAGGGCAGGTAGGGAGTTGAAACCACAAAATTATATCAAGGAATGAACACATGTTGTAGGAAGATCCCCAAGCTTCTTATCTTGTTGCTGTCTCTGGAAACAAAGTTAGATAGCATGTGTCTCACTGGGATATATTCTTTCCGACGATGTCAAGGAACTACTGTTAACTCAAGGATACTCCGCTGAACTATAATCATGTGCAGCAACTCTGTTGGAAATCATGGCAGTTAGGGACAACATTCTATTGACTGTGATTTCTGCTGTGTCCCCAGCACCGATTAATATTGTCATAATTAAAGAGGATTTTTTTCCTAAGAATTTTCTGCTGCTTCTAATGAATGCCGTCATAACCTTAGGACACAGGGAGAAAAATGAAGAATAGGATTCTTCCCAAGAACAAAAGCTGCCAGGCTGAATCACATGTTGAACATCACTCTGAAGGCGGGACAGAGTCACACGCCATCTGACATGGGGCCAGCAGGATCTGCCAGGGATGCCACGCTCTGTGCTCTCTGGTTCAATACCAGAACTTCTTCACCTCCCACTCAAAGCCTGGCTGAAACTACCCATCCATGACTCTGCTCACCTGTAAGACCTGTCCTGTAGAAACTTCTTCCGAGACTGTCCTTTCTTTGGGTTTGTGCATTTGTCATTTGCTTGAATGTCACTGTGCGCCAGATGCTGGGATCGACGAATGTGGTGAGAGCCTCAGAGGGGTCCACTGTGCGGACAGGCTTCCAGAAGGTTCTTACCAGGGGCCCAGTGCCTCTTCTTTGGGCTTTCAGAGCTCCATATCGACCCACCTTCACAGGTGCCCCGTTGTGTGGCTGGTGCCTGGAGCTGACCTCAGAAGCTGGTAAATCCCCAACTGGC
>NW_027768525.1:0-295 GCF_054177405.1 Leptonychotes weddellii
CCCTTCATTCGTCCCTTCCTGTTATCTTCTTCTTTTTTTTAACATATAATATATTATTTGTTTCAGAGGTACAGGTCTGTGATTCAAGAGTCTTACACAATTCATAACAATCACCATAACACGTACCCTCCCCAGTGTCTATCACCGAGCCACCCCATCCCTTCCACTTCCCACCACTCCAGCAACTCTCAGTTTCTTTCCTGAGATTAAGAATTCCTCATATCAGTGAGATCATATGATACATGTCTTTCTCTGATTGACTTATTTCGCTCAGCATAATACCCTCCAGTTCCAT
>NW_027768526.1:0-295 GCF_054177405.1 Leptonychotes weddellii
GGAGTCCCCAGGTGATGTTGAGAGATCTGGTCAAGACTGTACAATGGCTGCCACAAATGCGGGTCCGTTGTCACTATGGATTGTTAATGGCAGGCCGAACCGGGGCACGATCTCCCGCAAGAGGACTTTAGCTACTTCCCGGCTTTGCTCCATCCTGGTTGGGAAGGCTTTGACCCACCCAGAGTATGTGCATGCTATTACTAGGAAATATTTGAACCCCCTGCTTAGCTGCAAATCTGTGAATTCAACCTCTACATTTTCGAAGGGGGTTGCTCCCGTCCTCTGGACGCCCGTT
>NW_027768527.1:0-295 GCF_054177405.1 Leptonychotes weddellii
AAATAATATCATCTCTCTCTTTTTCTTTCTCTCTCTCTCTCTCTCTATAAATATCTATGTATAGATACATACATCTATATCTATAGAGAAAAAAATATATATATTTAGATAGATAATCACACTTTCTTTAACCATTCATCTGTCAACAAACAATACACTTCTATTTTAGATTTATACCCAAAAAACAATGATCAATTTAGCTTTTAATTGACATTGAGATATGTAGAATAAAAATAATGTGCCCAGTCTTATGGCTCAATCAATTTAGATTTTTATTTCACTGGGAATGTCAAAG
>NW_027768528.1:0-295 GCF_054177405.1 Leptonychotes weddellii
TGTCAAAACTCTCCTTGAACACACTCATCAGTTCGAGTTCCTGCCTCTGTTCTGCCCCTTTGGTAGAGAACAGGCCCGTCGCACAGACTACACAGCGATCGGAGGGCGGGGACCATGTGCAGGGAGTTCGATGTTTTGGCCATTTGAAAACCAGTATGTTCCCCACTGTGGTGTGGGCCCAGTGGTCAGCCAATCAGTTCTTAGTTACAACAACAAAACCAACCAGCAGAACTCAAGGTGCAAGGTTTAAAAAGCTCAAGAGCACAGAGCACATATTCCTAAGCTTTTGTAGCAC
>NW_027768529.1:0-295 GCF_054177405.1 Leptonychotes weddellii
AGCATAACTTAGCACAGCATAGCATAGCACAGCACAGACCAGCATAGCACAGCACAGCATAGAATAGCATAGCATAGCATAGCATAACACAGCATAGATTAGCATAGCATAGAATAGCATAAGTTAGCACAGCACAGCACAGCACAGCAGAGCATAGAATAGCATAGCAGAGCAGAGCAGAGCATAGCATAGCATAGCAGAGCACAGCATAGAATAGCATAGGATAGAATAGCATAAGTTAGCACAGCACAGCATAGCACAGCACAGCATAGCATAGCATAGCACAGCATAGAAT
>NW_027768530.1:0-295 GCF_054177405.1 Leptonychotes weddellii
CACATTCTGCATGGAGCACTGGGTGTTATGCACAAACAATGAGTCATGGAACACTTCATTTAAAACTAATGATGTAATGTATGGGGATTAACATAAGAATAAAAAAAATAAAGAGTTGTGAGAGAATCCCAGCTGATAGCCACAGGAACTGGAGACCTCAGCTCTACAGCCACAAGGGACTGAGTTCTACGGACAACTTAATGAACTTAGATAAGAGCTCAGGCTGGCCAACACCTGGATTTCAGCCTTGTGAGACTAAGCAGAGAAACCAAGTGAACCCACCTGGACTTCCAGC
>NW_027768531.1:0-295 GCF_054177405.1 Leptonychotes weddellii
ATTGATAATGACCCCCAAATCGACGGATCTGACCTACACCCTCCCTGATGTGAGTTCATCAGAGAGAGAAGTAGCGTGTTTTAGACACAAGGAACGCTTTACGGAAGGCACGGATCCTGAGAGAGAAGTGGCTTGTGCTAGAAACCGAGCTGTTTGGTGTGGACGGAATGCCAGCAGCAGAATGAGGCCGGACGAACACTGGGGGAGGGGGTGTGGGGTGTGGGGGTGTTGGGGGCAGGGGCGTGGCCCACACGGGAAACAGGTGACATCCATCCTGGGCATCTCCTATTGCTTT
>NW_027768532.1:0-295 GCF_054177405.1 Leptonychotes weddellii
TCCCAACAGATTCTCACTTTAGCCCACTGCTGGGAAGGATGGGACCCAATTCTGCAGCCAGAGGAAACGGTGGCCCTCCATGTCCCCCCTCCCCAATGTAAAAGCCCAACTCGAAACCCTGTGGCAGAAAGCGTGGGAAGAGCAGGGCCGCCTAGTAGTTACCAACTGCCCAACACCTGGGCCAGGGGTTCAGGAAAGACGGGGTCTCCCTGTCCTGGGAGAGAAGCTTGAATCTGCAGGCCCTCCCCTCACACTTCAGGGCTGTGAGGCAACTCGGAAATTTCAGAGGAAGGAG
>NW_027768533.1:0-295 GCF_054177405.1 Leptonychotes weddellii
AATAGATAACCCAAAGAGCCCTATATCTATTAAGGAGATTGAATTTTTGGTTAAGCACTTTCCCACAAAGAAACTATAGTCCCAGATGGCTTTTCTGGTGAATTCTACTAAGCACTTAGGGAAGAACTAATGTCAATTCTATACAAACTCTCAGAAAATTAAAGAGAAGGGAATACTTTCTGCTATGGACTGAATATTTGTGTCCCCTCCAAATTCACATATTACAGCATAATGCCCAAGGTGATGGCCTTTGGAGGTGAGGCCTTTAGGAAATGATTAGAACATGAGGATGGAT
>NW_027768534.1:0-295 GCF_054177405.1 Leptonychotes weddellii
GGAGTCCCCAGGTGATGTTGAGAGATCTGGTCAAGACTGTACAATGGCTGCCACAAATGCGGGTCCGTTGTCACTATGGATTGTTAATGGCAGGCAGAACCGGGGCACGATCTCCCGCAAGAGGACTTTAGCTACTTCCCGGCTTTGCTCCATCCTGGTTGGGAAGGCTTTGACCCACCCAGAGTATGTGCATGCTATTACTAGGAAATATTTGAACCCCCTGCTTAGCTGCAAATCTGTGAATTCAACCTCTACATTTTCGAAGGGGGTTGCTCCCGTCCTCTGGACGCCCGTT
>NW_027768535.1:0-3884 GCF_054177405.1 Leptonychotes weddellii
AAGAAGGTAGCGGGAGGGGAAGAATGAAGCGGGGGAAATCGGAGGGGTGGACGAACCATGAGAGACGATGGACTCTGAAAAACAAACTGAGGGTTCTAGAGGGGAGGGGGGTGGGAGGCTGGGTTGGCCTGGTGGTGGGTATTGAGGAGGGCACGTTCTGCATGGAGCACTGGGTGTTATGCACAAACAATGAATCATGGAACACTTCA
The DNA here is from genome assembly GCF_054177405.1 of Leptonychotes weddellii. Classification (NCBI taxonomy): domain Eukaryota; kingdom Metazoa; phylum Chordata; class Mammalia; order Carnivora; family Phocidae; genus Leptonychotes; species Leptonychotes weddellii. The sequence goes on from NW_027768535.1 coordinate 210, forward strand.
TCTAGAACTAATGATGTAATGTATGGGGATTAACATAAGAATAAAAAAAAAAAGATACAGTCACTTAGACTTAAAGATAAGTGGCAGAGCAGGTACTAAGACTCAGGACCACTGAAATGTTCTTAATCACTACATGTGGCTGCCTCCTGAATGAGGACACTGAAAACCCAAGAGCTAGTATTAGGTAGCTAAGCCAGATGTAGAATCCAAATTTCTAAGTGCTGATCAAGCCAATTTTACTTCCATTTTACAAACCATATCTTTATGTAATGCCTTCTCCAGCATGCACATAGCCTGCTTCTATCTGCCTTTTCGTTTCAGAGAGTATGGACTATTTGTTCATAGGTAAACACCACCTTGCTGATTGCTGAATGCCAGTGTACATGGCGTCTCATCCTCATTCAGTCATTAGTAACATTAAAATAGGTACATTGCTGAATATTGATAGTTACATCAAACAACTCATTTCACAATACCTACTGATGGCTAATAAGTTACTCGGTGCTTTTTACTCACACAGCTTTTCACTTATCTATATCAGCAAACGAGAGAACAAATATTTGCCATTCATCTAATTGAGAGCCAAGCTTTTTTTTTTTTTTTTTGGTTTATGGAAAGAATTGTTGGCTCTGAAAATAGTTTTAAACATAATTATTGATGCTAAACCAGTATCGACAGCAGCTGTGAGTCTCACCTGGACTATGTCCACAACATTAATGTAAAAAGGTTAGGTTGTCTGGATCATTGCTAATTGCCCCACCATTCTGCATGTCTTTCTGAAATCTTCTAAATGTTACAGTGTTTTGAATTTAAGATTTAGAGTTTTCATGTACATTAGATAACACCAGGTCCTACTACCCTACCTTAATAAAGCAGTAAGTGTCAAGTGTCATTTTCAATTTGTACTCAATCTTTCTTATAGGGTGCACTGAGGTTTTTTTTTGTTGGTTAGGAAAAAGTAGAATTTAATTTTTTTTTAAAGTTATAAACATCAGCTTATTCTTTGTGACAGATAATGCATTCAGAATCTTAAGAAGCATGGCAATACTTTAATTGCATAGAATTGCATTGTCATGGACTGGGCTGAGATATAGGTTTAAGATCTCACCAGAAGCCAGTTGTTACAAAAGAGAGAAGATGGAGTCTGGAACCAGGGTAGTGTGTAGTCAAAAAAGCTGAAGGTGAGTGAGATAATTCTCTGTATTACCTCTGTATTCCTTGGATAAACTTTCATTTCTTTCTCATCTGAAAATCTGGAATAATACTTATTATAATGATTTGGTCAGACAGTGAGGATAAACGCTTATTATAGAAGCTGACCACAGAAAGTACTTATAACATAATAACGGCCTTTAATAATCACCATTTCCAAATGTCAAATAGCCAAATGAATTTCCCAAGATATTACATGACCAAATTAATTATATAATATAAATTTGTATAGAGATCCTTTGTAAGTATAAAGTATTTATCAAAATAGTGTTGGTCACTTAAGGTTACAAGGAAAATATAATATTAAATTTTGTAATATTGCCAACATATGGAATAGTTAATACTATAATGATCATAAGTGAATAATATATTCAACATTTCAAAGTCTTCATAAATCTGAAAATATTCTCATATTTTTCTTTAGTTACATTTTTAATTAAAAGTTGAAAATAAAGTCTCTAGTGTACCCTTCTTTAGGCCCATGACAAAGAAGGCCTTCATGTTCCCCATAACTTGACTACATTCTCAACAATTTTCCTCCTGATATTAAGTCCTAATCTCCCTCATCTCCGAAAACTTACTTTAGAAAACTTGCAACTCTTTTTCTCTGCTTCTTTGAGATGTCTGTACATTCTTTTTTTTTTTAAAGATTTTATTTATTTATTTGAGACAGAGAGAATGAGAGAGAGAGAGCACATGAGAGGCGGGGAGGGTCAGAGGGAGAAGCAGGCTCCTTGCTGAGCAGGGAGCCTGATGCGGGACTCGATCCAGGGACTCCAGGATCATGACCTGAGCCGAAGGCAGTTGCTTAACCAAGTGAGCCACCCAGGCGCCTGAGATGTCTGTATATTCTTTTAAAGCTTCTTGCCAGATTCACAACCTGGAAATATCATGAAAGGAGATAGCACTCCACCTCCTAGTTTCTGAGAGAGAGTAGAAGCCTAACTTTGATGAATGCTTTGCTCCAAGTTGTAAAATTACCTCCTGTCTTAAAGATAAAGCCAATTAGCAAGCTCAGATGGACTAATATCCTACAGTACTTTCCCACCAGTTTATGCCACGCTTTAAACCCTACCACTTCCCTGCTTTAGTGGGGTTAAGTTCAGACTTAGTCCTGGCCTTTCTCTCCTGTTCAAAGAGTCTTTCACAGAGTCTTCCTCATCTGTTTAAGATTGCCATTGCAATTTTTGCTGTGATGTGCATTATCTTCCATCCCCAGTTCCATTGAGAAAATTTGCATTATCTGCATAAAAATCCAGAAATTGATAAAAAAAATACCAGAAATTGTTAAAAACAACAACAAAAAAAAACACAGGTTTCTAACAATACACTAAATGAATTGATAGCTTTCTCAAAGACACAACTATAGTCATCTGTCTTTTAAAGCAGGGTTGCAAATTTTCAGGCATTATTTCTAACATATTGCTCAGATTGCAAGATTTTTTCCAACATACTCACGATTTCTTTGCCTAATATCTGCTATAATTAAGGACATATTCAAACATTTGGCACATGCATATTTTAATCTCCATGCTTTCCTCCTCTATTGTTATCACTTTTAAGGTAGAACAAGGAAGGACATTAAAAACTCCAAATAACAGACCATGAGATTTGACTTTGAAAATATTCGATGCAAATAAAACTAGATTATGTTTTGACAAGTTCTCCTGCTGAAGCTTACTTACCACCTAGTGTGCTTCCCCTATAAATGGGCTTTTTCAAAAAGACTAAATGACGGATTATCCATTCATTCAGCCTCTTTAAATGACTCACTAGGACCCCTTCATTTATGATGAGAGCAGCTGAGAGAGCTAATTACCAAACTAAGCAAGACACAGCAGGAAGCAGTAATCATTAGTCACACATTTACCACACCTGGTAGAGGAATACATTTAGGAAAGAGAGCTTTTGCTGTCTATTATTATTTGACATGGAGTTAGGTGAAATTCTTGAAGGAACTATTGGTGGACAAATGTCCTCTCTAAAGAGAAGCTAATTTCCATAAAAATTTTATGGAAGAGAAGTAAAGAAACTGCAAGAAGGTGATAAAAGTGTTGATAAATTAAGGAGGAAAAATCAGTGCTTCTCTCTTTTTCAGTCTGTCTCAGCTTTTGAAAAAAAATGAAAGAATATTAGCATGAATGGATTTTTAATGAACAAAAAGATTACATATTTTGCTTGTTGTTGTTGCATAACAACTATAGTTACATTCATTATTGGCCATTTATTAGATACCACTATTTTTTTTTAATCCAGGAAAGTCCTTTCAGAATTAATTCCAAAATATAAAAAGATTGATTTTCCTCATAATTTTAACTGTAAAATTCAAATTATAAATATAACTCATGAATGAATGATGAAAAAAGAAAGACTTACCATTTTTACAAATAGACAAAGATCTCCATCAGGCAGCTAAAGAAATAACAAGAAAACAAAACAAAACAACAATATATATATGTATAT
>NW_027768536.1:0-295 GCF_054177405.1 Leptonychotes weddellii
TGTCAAAACTCTCCTTGAACACACTCATCAGTTCGAGTTCCTGCCTCTGTTCTGCCCCTTTGGTAGAGAACAGGCCCGTCGCACAGACTACACAGAGATCGGAGGGCGGGGACCATGTGCAGGGAGTTCGATGTTTTGGCCATTTGAAAACCAGTATGTTCCCCACTGTGGTGTGGGCCCAGTGGTCAGCCAATCAGTTCTTAGTTACAACAACAAAACCAACCAGCAGAACTCAAGGTGCAAGGTTTAAAAAGCTCAAGAGCACAGAGCACATATTCCTAAGCTTTTGTAGCAC
>NW_027768537.1:0-295 GCF_054177405.1 Leptonychotes weddellii
GGGGAGGAGACAGAGAGAGACGGGGAGAGATAGGGAGAGACAGACAGGGAGAGACAGAGAGTGATAGGGAGAGACGGAGAGAGACAGAGGGAGAGGCAGACAGGGAGAGAGATAGGGAGAGACAGACAGAGAGAGACAGATAGGGAGAGACAGATAGGGAGAGACAGAGAGTGATAGAGACAGAGACAGAGAGAGATAGGGAGAGACAGAGAGACAGAGGGAGAAAGACAGGGAGAGACAGAGAGATAGGGAAAGTCAGAGGGAGAGATAGGCAGAGACAAAGGGAGAAACACAG
>NW_027768538.1:0-295 GCF_054177405.1 Leptonychotes weddellii
TCTTTCACTTATTTTTATCATCATGAATAAAGGTCTTATCCTTCAGTCCCTGGTCATCTCATCCTTACACAGCATGTGCTATGGTCTTTTTTTTTTTTTTTTTTTTTAAAGATTTTATTTATTTATTTGACAGAGAGAGAGACAGCGAGAGAGGGAACACAAGCAGGGGGAGTGGGAGAGGGAGAAGCAGGCTTCCCCGCGGAGCAGGGAGCCCGATGCGGGGCTCGATCCCAGGACCCTGGGATCATGACCTGAGCTGAAGGCAGACGCTTAACGACTGAGCCACTCAGGCGCC
>NW_027768539.1:0-295 GCF_054177405.1 Leptonychotes weddellii
CAGGACCCTGGGATCATGACCTGAGCCGAAGGCAGATGCTTAACGACTGAGCCACCCAGGCGCCCCTCAATGAATTTAAACTGAAACGGGGTCCGTGTCTGCTCTAGAACATTTTGTAAATTTTTGGAAAATGGATGCAGAATTAGACGTGTCTGCGAATTTTTCTAGGAAGTGATTCCATGGCCTTCATTAGAGTCTCAAAATCACCAAAGAAGATTAAAGTTTGCTGCTCTAGGGCTTGGTGGAATGTAAGCAAGTTAAGGGAAGTGAGTATGGCCTGGGGTAACCACTGCTG
>NW_027768540.1:0-295 GCF_054177405.1 Leptonychotes weddellii
CCCTTCTCCCACCACTTCCCCTGACGGTGGGAGGCTTCGGGCACTGCTCACCCTCCATGTCCACAGAGGCCTCTCCCCCGTGCCTGCCTCTTTGTCCAGCTCGTGTGAGCGTGTTTTCACGTTGGGCAGAGCCCAGCACCTCTCTATAGAGAGAGTGACCCTGGACTGGACATGGAAGAACTCTGGCCCTCTTTCCATCTGCCAGCGCTCCAAAGATGCAGACGGATGGGCATGAGGCTGGCAGCCTTGACGCGTGGCTTTCCCGGCCCTTCGGTGGAGAGCAAGCCCCCAGATG
>NW_027768541.1:0-295 GCF_054177405.1 Leptonychotes weddellii
GGAAAGCAGCTCTCTCGAACATTATAGGTGGTGATGCGAAATGTGACAACCTTATGAAGGACATTGACGATATCTACAAAATGACATATCACTTACGCTTTGATTTCAGAATCTATCCTAAAGACACACTGGCAAAAGTAGGAGAAGACATACACACTGCAGCCCTATTTGGAGGAGCAAAAAACTAGAAGCAACCCAATGTTCACCAAAAGGAGAACGCTAAATAAAATTTGGTACCGCAACACAATGGAATTCTATAGAGCAGTAAAAGAGAATGAGGAATATCTACATGCTG
>NW_027768542.1:0-295 GCF_054177405.1 Leptonychotes weddellii
CTCCCGCCCTCCTGGCCTCTCCTTCGGCTCCACAGGATCCACGTGGGTCTTCCTGCTCAGGGTCAGCTGCCTGCCTTTGTGTGAGGAGCCCACTACCCCCTCCAGGACCAGCCTCACCCCCTCTCTCCAACCTCTCAATATCTATTGACTGCTATTTCAGCCGGAAACGATGTTCTTGTGCGTGCATGCGTGTGTGTGCATGTGTGTGCATGTACACATGTGTTGTGTGTGTGCATGTGTGTGTGGTCAGGCATTGAAGCTGGTTCAGTGTCCCTAATTCTTTTTTTTTTTTTTT
>NW_027768544.1:0-295 GCF_054177405.1 Leptonychotes weddellii
CTGGGAGTGGGGGAGACGCCCGCACCACCGGACTTGTGACCCTGTTGCCTGGGGGTAGAGGTCTCCTTCCCCAGGATCGGGGGTCTGGACACTGCTCGCCGTGGGCTTCTGAAAGGGCTGTCGTGCTGCCTGCGTTGAGCACTCTGTCAGCTAAACACACGGATCTGCACGCGGCATCGGGGTCACTGGTGGCCAAAACTTAGAGTCTGGCTGGGAGTGTCTTCTCCCAGCCGACTGTGAGTCCGTCTGTTTGGGGTGGTGATGACAGGACAGCACAGAGGGGGTCTTGTAAACA
>NW_027768545.1:0-295 GCF_054177405.1 Leptonychotes weddellii
TGCAGTGGAGCCATCCAAGTCCCGTGTCTGGCTTCACCCACTACCAGGTGTCCAGCTCATTCTGTAGACCGTCAATACCTGAACACCTACAGAGCCGTTGTGAAGCACCAGACAGTTACTGCGCTCCAGTCTCTACTTGGAGGAAATCACTTTTAGCGTCACAACAGCACACTAGTGAGTAGGCGGTATGAATATTTCCCCATGTCAGGACAGGGAACTGAGGCACAGAGGGCTCTCGGGAACTCTCTCAGGTATGTGTAGCTTGTAAATGGGATGTGAATCCAGGCCATCAGGC
>NW_027768546.1:0-3884 GCF_054177405.1 Leptonychotes weddellii
AGATCAAAACATTTTTGAACAGGATGGTCTTTAGCTTCCAAGTATTTGAATTTATTCCAAACTTTTCTTGTGACTGATTTCCAGTTTCAAAGCATTGTGGTCTGAGAATATGCAGGGAATAATCTCAGTATTTTGGTATTGGTTGAGACCTGATTTGTGAACCAGTATGTGGTCTATTCTGGAGAAAGTTCCATGTGCGCTCAAAAAGAATATGTATTCTGTTGTTTTAGGGTGGAACATTCTGTACATAGCAAGAGGTCCAACTGGTCCAGTGTGTCATTCAAAGCTCTTATTTCTTTGTTGATTTTCTGCTTAGATGATCTGTCTATTGCTGAGAATGGAGTTTTGAGGTCTCCTACTATTAATGTATTATTATCAGTATGTATCTTCATTTTGGTTAACAGTTGGCTTATGTCTTTGGCTGCTCCCATGTTGGGGGCATAGATATTTACAATTGTTAGATCCTCTTGTTCCATAGACCCTTTAAGAATGATATAGTGTCCTTCTGTGTCTCTTACTACAGTCTTTAACTTAAAAAAATATGGAATGCTTCTCGAATTCACGTGTCATCCTTAGGCAGGGACCATGCTAATCTTCTCTGTATCATTCCAGTTTTAGTATACGTGCTGCCGAAGTGAGCACTCTTTCTTAAATTTGCAAATACCTATGTTGCTATGCTTGATGGTATCCCACAGAGATCTAAGGCTCTGTTCCTTATACTTCTCTTTTGTGCCTTATACCTGATAATCTGAATTCACCTATCATTAAGTTTGTTGACTTTTTTCTTACACTTCTTTATTCCTTTCCATGCTTTGCAATTTTTCATACAATCCTCAATGTTTTGAATATTATGTGGTAACCCTACAAATCCCTACTTAGGATTTATTTTATGGATTTCTTCATTTCTATAGTTAATTAATCAATTAATTAGTTTTTAGGCTATGTTATTTGTTTAGTGAGTTTTATTTTAGTAAGTTGTGTATTTTTGTCTCTGTTTCCAGCTTTAGGGAGGTGGCAGGACAATGACACTAGTAAATACAATTCTCAGAACCTGTAACAGGGAGAACACCTCAGATATTTTTTTTTAAAGATTTTATTTATTTATGTGAGAGAGAATGAGAGAGAAAGCATGAGAACGGGGAGGCTCAGAGGGAGAAGCAGACTCCCTGCCGAGCAGGGAGCCTAATGTGGGACTCGATCCCGGGACTCCAGGATCATGACCTGAGCCGAAGGCAGTCTCTTAACCAGCTGAGCCACCCAGGCGCCCACACCTTAGATATTTTATTCCTTTTAATTCTCACAACAAATATTTGTAGTGAACATCATCATTCTCACTTTATACATGAGGAAACTAGGGTTCAGATTAGTCCCTTGTCCAAGGTCACGTCTACATAAGATTCCCACCTAGCTCTGTCTGACTTTGAAGTCAAGTGTCTGTGCCATGCTACTTTTGTTTGTGTGAATTTCTTAGTATGAGAGAAAGTGAAGTCGGTGGGAGCTGACAGGAGAGTGGGAGGAGATGGTAAGTGCCAGGGATAGATGAACTCTTGGTCATAGTAGAGTGTTTGTTGAATCCTTGAGCTCTTAGATACTGCTTTGAATTTCAGTGTAACTGAACTCTGAGATCAGAAGGGTCAGTGTGATCTTGGATGGTTCCCTTCTCATTAGGCCAAGGTCCTGGGAGGAGGTAGAAAGATACGGAGGGGTGATGGTCTGGAAGTCACTGGATGTCTTTGCTTACCTGAAGTATTTAGTGGATATTCTCAAGGTGGGCCACAACACAGAACAAAAGCCAAAGTTTCCCATTTCCTTTTGGAATACAGGGAGAGCCAATTCCTCCCAGGTTGACCCATAGAAACCCTCCTCAGTTTTCTTCTCCTTCTCCTGGGAGAGAGCTTGCTATTAGTGTAGCTGAGATGAGCAGAGAACTCTGCAGGAGGCTCCTTTCCCTGGGAATTTAATTGCCAGAGACTGGGGAAAGAGATGTGACAGAGGAGGGCTCTCCAAGGATTTGTGAAAATAGAAGCAACATTCCTTAGTAACAGCAGATGAGGAGAACAATAGGTAGCAGGGAGGAGTGAGGGAATAAAACCTTTTAGTCTGGCAGTGGTTCTGGCCCAACAAAGGGTCTCTTCCATAGGTGAGAGGCTCCCTGCTATCCCCAGTGAATGCCTTTTCCTCTCCTGGTCCACGTTACTCTGGATGCTCCTCTTATGGATGAGGGATAGATGATCTCACTGTACTGTAATTGTTGTTCTGGAAGGTTTTTTCTTAACCATAAAGATACTGCCTGGGTTTTAGCATGAGGCTGACTCTTCTAGGTTTTTTTGTGTGTTCTTCCATTCAGAACCGATTTTCTTCCCATTTTAACCAATTTTTTTTAAATGTTTTGTTTATTTATTTGAGAGAGAGAGTGCAAGCAGGGGGAGCACAGAAGGAGAGGGAGAAGCAGGCTCCCTACTGAGCAGGAAGCCTGACACAGGGCTCAATCCCAGGACCCCAGGATCATTACCTGAACCAAAGGCAGATACTTAACCGACTGAGCCACCCAGGTGCCCCTCCCCCATTTTAACCAACCTTAATGCATTTCTTCAAAATCTCTCCACAGCCCTCATGGAAGGCATCAGGTATTTCCTACCTGTAAAAGGGAAGTGCCCCAAGCACCCCAGTCAACTCCCATTTTCACAGGATAGGAGAGATTTTGGAGGAGTTCTGACAACACAAGCCTTTTTTTTTTTTTTTTTTAATTTTGGAAACTTTGCTCCTCTAAGAGAATGTCCTTTTTCCATTTCAGTCCCATTTCTTTCTAAATAGATGGAGGTTCACTGGCTTCCCTGCACTGAGAGACACCCATTGCAGACCCGCCTGCCTAATTAGAGCAGCGCTCCCTTAGTGGTGAAGTCTGTTTTCCAAGGACATAGGGCTCCAGACTCTTAATCTGCCCCCTCACTCGCTAGAATTTCCTGATGTCATTGATTACTTGGTTTCAGGTAAGATTTTTTCCTTCTATGTGTCTTGTATTTCCCCTCTCTGTTATCAAATGCTTAAAATGTTTGTTCACCCCACAACTACGTTTGCCATTACTATTTCTCTTGAGGTACAGACCTCTTGTGTGGCTAGATTTTGTTTCTGGAATGTTGTTTTACCTCCTAATTCTTTATTCTGTGGGTAGAACTAGAATGACCTCAGGGCTGTTTCATCCAACTGTCATGTTGCAGCTTGGCAGACCAAGACCCAGGAGAGGAAGTGAATTTCTCAGGGTCTCACCACATGTTTTCAGAAGGATGGGCACTGTTTTGTCTTTTCAAGTCTAGAGAGGATGACACTGGCTGGACCTTCTGAAACTGCCCCCCTATGTTACCGAGAAAGCTATCTGTCCTTGATGATATCTGGCTGTTAGATTTTGAATGAGGGTGGTGAAGTCATCTCCTGCTGACCCACCACATGGGCCCATATATATATATTTATGTGGCAGACATTTTATTTATTTTTTATTTTTTTAAATTTAAATTCAATTATATTTCTAACTCATGGAAAAAATTTCTGTGTGCTGCTCTTCCACACCTTATATATATTTTTCCATGTGTATATTTTCTCTTATACCCCTTCTTCTTGAAGGACAATTAGGGCCCTGCTGTTATTTTGAAAAGCATACTTTGGTGCCTTTGCTCCTTTCTCTTCCCACTCCACAATTTCCTTTCATTTCATAGCTCCCCCATGAATCTGACTACTCTCTGCTGCAGGCCTGCCCAACATAATTTCCAGTGCACCTTTTGGGGAGTCTCTTATGCACAGCTTAGGGCTTTGACAAACCTGATCTGAGGGGTGGAGGATGGCTTTCTTGCTATAAAATATCTCCCCATATTGTCCAACTGGAAAAAAAA
>NW_027768547.1:0-295 GCF_054177405.1 Leptonychotes weddellii
TGACATAAAATATCTTGAAAATCGAGGAATTGTGTTATTACCATTATTATCTGTGTTGTAGAAGCAGGTGAATCTGTTCACAGAAAACCACATTTGATGTCTGACCAATAGAGAACAAATGATATGGATATAGTTAGCTGTAGATAGAGATACTGCCCGCTGCAACCCATGGCTGACCTCGTACTCTCACCCAGCAATCTTTGTACCATTTCTGCAACTGTACAGTGTGGTGTGTATATAGGAAACATAATAAATCCTATTACTGTGGCTTATTCAGATTCACACATATATTAAT
>NW_027768548.1:0-295 GCF_054177405.1 Leptonychotes weddellii
CACAGCGAGAGAGGGAACACAAGCAGGTGGAGGGGGAGAGGGAGAAGCAGGCTTCCCGCAGAGCAGGGAGCCTGATGCGGGGCTCGATCCCAGGACCCCGGGACCATGACCTGAGCCGAAGGCAGACGCCTAACGACTGAGCCACCCAGGCGCCCCAATCCTGGTTCATCTTAAGGAATCAGCCCACCGTCCCTATGTAGGGTTTATGTGCTAGTTCAACACATTCACATTATGTAGGAGGAAGGAGATGTGTACCAAACAATTAATTTAAAACACTGAGGAGCATAAACATCCC
>NW_027768549.1:0-295 GCF_054177405.1 Leptonychotes weddellii
GTGTTCTTTCACAAGCCACAACAAGTGATCAGCGTTTGCTATTTTTATTTCCCTATTAAAGTACTTTCATTATTTAAAAAACTGAAGCAGGGTCTGGACAAGTGCAGCTGAACCAGATGGAGCTAAGATATTTAGACCTAAGAATATAAGAAATTTTTATTACAGTTCCTCAGAACAAAGGTGAATCCTAATTTCCTATCGCCAATAGGGGCATCCAGAAGATTTGGGGGGATTAGTTGGTCGTTGTTCTTCATGACACGAACCTCTAGAGTTTCAGGATGGATCCTGAATCCTC
>NW_027768550.1:0-295 GCF_054177405.1 Leptonychotes weddellii
AATTTTCAAGTCCTTGATGGTAGCACTAATCTCTGCAGTCCATCCTGAAAGGCACATTGCTTTTTTTTTTTTTAAGATTTTATTTATTTATTTGAAAGAGAGAGAGAGTGAAAGAGAGAGAGAATATGAGCGGGGCGGGTGCAGAGGCAGAAGGAGAAGCAGACTCCCCACTGAGCAGGGAGCCCTACGCAGGGCTCGATCGCAGGACCCTGAGCCAAAAGCAGATGCTTAGCTGACTGAGCCACCCGGGCGCCCTGCACCATTGCTTCTGGTGTACTAATTTCCTAGGCAGAGA
>NW_027768551.1:0-295 GCF_054177405.1 Leptonychotes weddellii
AATTGAAGGGCAAAGTGGTGGCAAAATACTCTTCACCAGTGTTTGGTCTCTATATCTCATCCTTTGGCAAGTAGATTTTTTTTTTTTTTTTTTTTAAATTTTATTTATTTATTTGACAGAGAGAGACACAGTGAGAGAGGGAACACAAGCAGGGGAAGTGAGAGAGGGAGAAGCAGGCTTCCCGCGGAGCAGGGAGCCCCATGCGGGGCTCGATCCCAGGACCCCGGGATCATGACCTGAGCCGAAGGCAGACGCTTAACGACTGAGCCACCCAGGCGCCCCTGGCAAGTAGATT
>NW_027768552.1:0-295 GCF_054177405.1 Leptonychotes weddellii
TCTTTTTCATGGAGCATCCCCCAGAACAGGTGTTCTGAGGGCCTAATTGGGGAAAGTCGTCCCTGGGCCTCGAGGTCTCCACATAATTCCTTTTTTTTTTTTTTTTTTTTTTTAAAGATTTTATTTATTTATTTGACAGAGAGAGATAGCGAGAGCAGGAACACAAGCAGGGGGAGTGGGAGAGGGAGAAGCAGGCCTCACGCCGAGCAGGGAGCCCGATGTGGGGCTCGATCCCAGGACCCTGGGATCATGACCTGAACTGAAGGCAGACGCTTAACGACTGAGCCACCCAGGC
>NW_027768553.1:0-295 GCF_054177405.1 Leptonychotes weddellii
TAACTGCAAGTCTGTACCTCCCACTCCCCTTTACTTATTTTGCCATTCTTTGCACTCACCTCCCTTCTGACAAACACCAGTGGATTGTTCTGGTTCTTTTTTTTTTTTTTCTTTGTCCATTTGGTGTTTTTTTGTTAGATTCCACATAAAAGTGAACTCATATGGTATTTGTCTTTCTTTGACTTTTTTCTCTTAGCGTCATATCCTCTAGGTACATCCACAGTGGCAAATAACAGTATTTCATTCTTTTTAATAACTGAGTAATATTCCATTATAGAGATGATAGATGAGAGAA
>NW_027768554.1:0-295 GCF_054177405.1 Leptonychotes weddellii
TCTTTATTTGACAGAGAGAGAGAATAATTAGGGGGAGCAGCAGAGGGAGAGGGAGAAGCAGGCCCCCTGCTGAGCAAGGAGCCCAATGTAGGGCTTGATCCCAGGACCCTGGGATCATGATCTGAGCCGAAGGGAGACGCTTAACCGACTGAGCCACCCAGGGGTCCCTTTAAAATGAATTCTTGAGAAGAGCTTAGCCTAACACGTTTGCAGTTTCACATTGTGTTTTGGTCCTTCTCTATCCTTTTGGATGGTGACCCCACCCCGTGCCATTTGCCATGACATGCTAAAAAAG
>NW_027768555.1:0-295 GCF_054177405.1 Leptonychotes weddellii
TGATTATATCTCCTTGAGATTCTACCCTGTCTTTAATTCTGTGATTCCTTACAGAGTAGATGTTCTCTCTTCACTACTGATCTCGCCTTTTGAGTGTCTTTTTTTTTTTTTTTTTTTAAAGATTTTATTTATTTATTTGAGAGAGAGAGTGAGAGAGAGAAAGAGCACAAGAGGGGGGAGCAGGAGAGGGAGAAGCAGACTCCCTGCCGAGCAGGGAGCCCGATGCGGGACTCGATCCCAGGACTCCAGGATCATGACCTGAGCCGAAGGCAGTCGCTTAACCAACTGAGCCACC
>NW_027768556.1:0-295 GCF_054177405.1 Leptonychotes weddellii
CCAGAAAGTGGTCGCTTTTCTGATGAGAGAGTTGTTGCTCTTCTTTTCTTCGATCTCCTGTTGAGTTTGTAGGTGTTCAGAATGGTGTGATCCCTCTCCAGCTGAATTCCTGAGAGGAGACGAAATCCAGGTCTCCTACTCCTCCGCCATCTTGCTCCGCCCCCCATGAAGTATGTCTTGAAGTGTGTCCTCATATGAGGCCCAAAGAGGCTAACAGTACCCAGTGACATTAATTTCTAATTTCTTGCATCCTATAAGTGAGTCCACTAATATTCAAGTTCTGCAGCAGGATAGC
>NW_027768557.1:0-13930 GCF_054177405.1 Leptonychotes weddellii
ATCTTTTTCTCAGCTTCTTTATTTTCCATCATTTGGTCTTCTATATCACTGATTCTCTCTTCTGCCTCATTCATCCTAGCAGTTAGAGCCTCCATTTTTGATTCCACCTCATTAATAGCCTTTTTTATTTCAACTTGGTTAGATTTTAGTTCTTTTATTTCTCCAGAAAGGTTTCTCTAATATCTTCCATGCTTTTTTCAATCCCAGCTAGTATCTTTAAAGTCATCATTCTGAACTCTAGTTCCAACATCTTACTAATGTCCATATTGATTAGGTCCCTGGCAGTCAGTACTGCCTCTTGTTCTTTTTTTTTGAGGTGATTTTTTCCATCTTGTCATTTTGTCCAGAGGAGAATAGATGAATGAGAGAACAAAATGCTAACAGAGTAACAATGACCCCAGAAAAATATACACTAAACAAATCAGAAGAGACCTGGAACCAGGGAAAAAGAAAGGGAAAGAAAGAAAAAAGACAAAAAAAGATAAAGATAAAAAAAGAAAAAAACAGAATATGATCAAATATGATCAGGCTGGTGCATAGATCAGTGCCACACACTAGATTTGGGGTGCATTTTGGTCTGTTAGAAGAAATGCCTCCCAATATTTTAAAGAAAGAACAACTTATATATGTACAAAAGTAAGGGTAAATACAGTGAAGGGATAAAGTATGACTATATGGATGAAAATTATAAAAGATTTTATAAAAGGAATTGATAATATAAGACGTTGGTTGAAAAAAGAAAGGAGGATTTATTAAAAAAGGAGGGGGAGAGAATGTGATCAGGCAGGAGACTATAATAACGCCATACACTAGAGATTTAGGGTATATTTTGGTCTGTTAGAAGAAACTGTATCCCAAAATTTTAAAGAGAGAACAACTTATATATATATATAAACCAAAAATAAGGTAACTACTATGAAGGGATAGAATATGACTCTAAAAATGAAAAAAAAGATTTTTAAAAAAGGGATTGATAAGATGTTGGTTGAAAAAGGGAAAAAGAAAAATTCAAAAAAAAAAAAAACCAAAAAAGAAAAAGAAAGTTAAAAAAAAAATTAACTTTTAAAGACTAAAGATTCATGGTAAAAAAGCCATGGATTCTATGTGCATTATTCCCCTAGCGCTGGAGTTCTGCCATTCTCATTGATTGGTAAACTTGGTCTTGGCTGGCTGTTCTCGCTGATGTTCTGGGGGAGGGGCCTGTTGCCATGGTTCCCAAATGTCTTTGCCGGAGGTGGAATTGCCCCGCCCTTGCCCAGTCCGGGCTAAGTAATCTGCTCAGGTTTGTTCTCGGGAGCTTTTGTTCCCTGCAGGTTTTCCGTTAGGCTTTGGAGGCCGAGAGTGAAAATGGCGGCCTCCCAATCTCCACCCTGGAGGAGCCAAGAACTCGGGCCCCACTCCTCAGTGTGCCCCCAGAGAAAAGCAGTCAATCACTCCCGTCTCCCCGGTCTCTGGCCATCCATGCTTACCCAGCCTGTGACCGAGCGTTTCTTTCACTGGCGCACGACCCCGTGTGGAGTCTCCAAACCCAACAGATCCCTATGGTGCGCTCCTGCGCTGCTCCTCCCAGGGGAGGAAGGGGAGTCTCCCCAGATCTGCCTCTTGTTGGGTCCCTGCTGGAGGAGCAGTGGCCCGACTGTGCCGTGGATCATGGTTTATGGCAAACCCAAGCTGAGAGCCCTTGCCTCAGCTCCATCTCTGCAGCCAGCTTCCCCACTCCAATACCTGGGAGCTCTGCCACACTCAGGCACCCCCGGACTTTCTGTGACCCCGAGGGTCCTGAGACCACACTGTCCCTCAAGGGTTCCACCCCCCACTTAGCCACTGGAGCGATGTCTCTCAGCGGAGCCGACTTCTAAATGTTCCGATTTTGTGCTCTGCTGCTCTATCACTTGCCAGAAGCAGCCGACAGAGGCCCCCTCCCCCGCCATCTATCCTCCCAAATATCATCTCGGATTCACTTCTCCGCACGTCCTACCTTCCAGAAAGTGGTTGCTTTTCTGTTCAGAGTTGCTGCTATTCTTTTCTTTGATCTCCTTTTGAGTTCGTAGGTATTCAGAATGGTTTGATCCCTATCTAGCTGAATTCCTGGGACCAGACGAAATTTAGGTCTCCTACTCCTCCGCCATCTTGCTCCTCCCTCCAAATCTTTCATATAAAAAAATGTAGGAGGTGTATTTTATATCTTTGCATTTCCCCATGCTTATAAAAATATCTCTCGAGGTCCAATATTGCATTCTTTTGGAGACCCAGTAGGGAAAAAAGTACACTCAAATGAGGTAACTGAGTTTTAATAAATGAACTACACAAAAAGGTACAGGCAGAGTTGAGGGAAACAAAAAGGTATGGAAATGCATTCCAGAGCTAGCCACAATGGGGAGCCATTGCACATCTCAGACAGGAAGGAGCAAGGAGAGGGAGCAATTACTGGAACCTGAAGAGAGTAACTGTGACTGTGGGAGAGGACTGACTAGAGCTATGTCTTTGTTGGGCACATAGTTAATCCCAGGTAACCTTTCAGGGAGGGAGCTGAGTACATTCTCCTCCTGCTCTTCCAACTCTTACTGGGAGTCCCCATTGACCAACCCCACCTAGAAGCTAGTGCCTTTTGATGCAGTTCATATAGGTCAGCCTTCTGTGCCATGACAGAGATTGATAGAGCATGACTCTGAAAGGGCAAAGGGCAAATATCAGGTAAAGATAATTAATCAAAAGGGTCTCAAGATCTTTTCATTTGTCATCTTTTAAATTCTATTCATTTTGGCAGAACAAACACATGGAACATCTAATAGATGAGAGCCACTTTAATGGATGCTGAGGATACAAAGATAACTAAGCAGGGCTGAACTAGGGTGAAGCAAGCAAGGCACCGAGCGCACACTTGCATGAATTTGAGAGTGAGTGCCTCTTTAAATTTCACACCCGAGGTGCTTCGCTTGCTTCATCCTAGACTAAGCCCTGTAAATAAGACTCCATCCTCACATTCAAGGATTTTCAATCTAGGCAAACAAACGTGAATAAAAAGAACCACATCATAAAATGTTCAATGACAAGAACCATGCTATAAGTATAAGAAGTATTATGAAAGCCCAGATGCCTGAACACTAAATCTCAATTCCAGGGGTCTGGTATAGCTCCTCTCAAGACAAGTCATCTAAGCTGGGTTTTTGAAGCACAAGATTTATTTATTCAATAGGATTTACTGAGTTTCTACTCTGTGACAAATGCTGTTTTAGATGGTAGGAGAAAGGGAGAGACCAAGAAAGAGAAGGCCCCTGCTCTCAGGCAGCTTATGTTCTGCTTGGAGCAAAAGATACTTAACAAGTAAACAAGAGAATATCAAGAAGAGTGGAGTACTGAATGTTCAGACACAATTCTTCATGAATGTCTTGCATTTCTGCATGTCTTGTGAGCAGAGGCACTAACTGCCCTTTTGTTTTGAACTGTCTTTTCAAGGATGTCTGTACAGCAAACAGCCTTGAAGGTTAGAATGTCTCCTTCTAGAATAGAAGGCAGGTCAATATGCTTCTTGTCCAGTACAAAAGATTTGGGTTCCCTAAGCTCTGGGTTCCTGAGTTGTAATACAACCCAGTGTGTGTGCAGCACTCGTCTGGGCTCCTCTACATTGCTCCCACTGCATTTGAGGTGCAAGGAGAAGTGACACAGGCCTGAAGCTCATGCTATTTTCTGTGCTGTATTAAGCTATTTTATATCTCTGACTCAGGTGTCTTGGTCCATTCAGGCTCCTATGAAAAAATTCCATAGAATGGGTGGCTTATATACAATAGAAACTTATCTCTCACTGTTCTGGAATGTCCAAAATCAAGGCAGATTCAGATTCTGGTGAGAGCTCTCTTCCTGGCTCATAGATGATTTTGCATATGGTCCCACCATGTCCTCACAACCCAGAAGTAAAAGAGAGCTCTCTGGGGCAAATTTTATAAGGGCATTAACCCCATTCATGAAGGCTCTGTTTTTATAAACGAATCACTTCCCAAATGCCCCACCTCCAAATATCATCACACTGGGGATTAGGTTTCAACATACAAAGTCTGGGGAGACACAAACATTCAGTATATAGCACCAGGAGTCTTGTGTCTTCTGCCACCCTCCATGAAACCATGGCAGACTACCTTATTAGTTTGCAAGTATAGGGTAAAATCTCAGACCCTTCATAGTTTTTGGCAGTTTTTGGTGAGAATATAAGATGCTGACAGAGACCTGGCTTTCTGGAAAAGGAAGAATGAGAACCACATGGGTCAGGTTCAGGAATATGAAAGGGCTCTCTGGAATCTGGCAGCAAATATTCTTACCCAAATGTTGAGCAAGGTGTGAAGGGGATTAGTAAGGGTCCCCATTGTCATACCCATTAATCTATGTTTAGAGGCTGAGTGAAGACATGTAGGACTAAAACAGACCACTTGTGGAATTTTGGTTACTCACTTGCCTCTGGGAGCAACGAAGAAATATTGTAGTGACAATGGAGCAACAAGTCCTGTGGCCAGAGCCAAAAGACAATATAGGTATAGCTATTGAGTTATTAAATCCCTTAAGTGGAAATAAATGGTGTCCGCAATGAGAATAGAGAGTTTTAGACAGACTAAAGCCACTAGAAGTTAATTTGGTTGGGCCACACAAGTGGTTACTTGAAACCAAAAGTAAATACAAAGTCTTGAGTACTGGTGCAGAATCAGTCTGTCTGTACTCCCCTTAACCTCTCTCTGTCCCTTGACCCTGACCTCAACTGCTTATAAGAGAGAGACGATTGGGAGTGGACCAAGGCCTCCCTATTTCCAAAGGGGAGTGGAGGCCATACACACCCATCTGAGTATGTTGGGAAACATTGGGGAGGGAAGGACCTCAAACTTTTAAACTGTATTTAGGGCTCTCTGTGACTGATTTTGTTGCTTGGAACCTCTGGTGAAGGGAGGAAGCCTTCAGCTAGATTTCACTTCCCTGACATGGCTACCAGGTACACTCCTTTTGAAAAGCAAGTATTAATTTGATATCTAGCTCTTATCAACACGGAATGCCTGATTCATGGGGATCTTTTGACTCTGACATTCCCACTGTGAGGTGGGTCAACTTAGACTCAACCACTAACAAGGTAGGGAGGGCGCATCAAGCCTTGTTTGTCACATGAAAATGGCATATTCAAGAATGCAGCCATCCTGGTCCTAGCAGCATCTTGGCTTTGCATGAAAAAGTAGTAGCTATTCCTCTGGGGGAAATATTATCCCCCATTGTAGCACCTAAACAAAAGCCACTGGCTCAATGGGGCCCTTGATTTACTGAGGTTCCCTTAGATAAGAGGCTTACAAACCATAGCCTGCAGACTGGCTGCCTATTTTTGTAAATAAAGTTCCACTGGAATATAATCACATCCATTCATTTATGTACTCTCTATTTTGCACTGTGGGAGAGCTAAGTAGTTTCAACGGAGACCATATAGCCCACAGTCCTAAAATATTTACCATCTGGTCCTTTAAGGAAAACTTTGCCTGGACCTGGTTCACTGATGGTGTGGCTGAAACCTAATGATGTCCACGGGGCTGCTGTGGCTATTCAACTGTGCAAAGGCAAAATGGATGTGATCAGTCCTCTCAGTGGGCAGAACTCTAGGCCTTCTCATAGCTCTGGCCTAGTATTCCTCTTGATGACCTTTGTTATATTTCTGCTGACTCTTGGGAGTATCATCAATGGCCTAGCTGTTTGGTTTGCCACATGGAAAACTACAGATGGCAGATCTGTAAAGATCTGTAAAGACACCCCTCTTTAAGGCCACGAACTGTGTTAACAGGGTGGCTCACTCATGTAGATGGATCCGTTCTTTGATGAGATCAGCTGGAATTCAAACTGCTGATCAAGCCTGCACAATTGGAACTGCCATTATTCCTACAGAAATCCATCATCATATGAGACATGGCAGCACATCCACCACCACAGCTTGAGCACAAAGGATTCAATGTTTTCAGACTGCAACTGCATGCTAGACTTGTGATTCCTGCCATAAGTTGACCTGTTTGGCAGTGGGGAAGGCCACATTTCATGGGCTTAGCTTCCATGCACTCCTGATTGATAGACCACATGGGATCTCTGAACCCCTCTCAAGCCTATCAGTGGTGCCTCATTATCATAGACATTTTTTCAGGTTATAGTGTTCCTGTTCAAGTCTGATCAGCTGATTCTAGCTACACCATTGTTGCTTTTAAAACTAATCTATATAATGTGTTTGGCTTTCTAGACCATTTGCAGTCACAAAAACCACTCAACAATGGGCTAAGTCAAGTTATTCAGTGCTCCTTTTGCACTCCATACTATTCACAGGCATCTGATATTGTTGAGCATTGGAACATTCCCCTAAAAAACTGACTCAAAAAATTTGACTATACCTCTGTAGCAGTTTGGTGGCCCCCAAAATATGTGCATGTCCTAATACTGAGACTCTGTGAATGTTACCTTATTTAGAAAAAGGGGTTTTACAGATGTAATTAAGATCTCTTGAGATGAGACCATCCCAATTACCTAGGTAGGTTCTAAATTTAATGACAAGTCTCCTTATAACAAAGACGAGAAGAAACACATACAGTATAACCTGCTGTGTTTGCAGTATCTACCTGAGCCACACTGTTCACCTCCGGGACTTGGACAGCAAGAAGCACTGATACAAACATGCGGTTTATGGCACTTATTGTACTATATGTAATAAGGTCCTCTGTCTCAGACCCAGACATCTCCTGTCTTCTGGCAGCATTTATGAGACTGTGGTAGGACTTACCTTGTAAGGAGGGTAAAATCTTAGACCCTTCATGGTCCTTGATACTAGGAAGAAAATTCAATAAGAAAATAATGAGAAGAAGGAATCATTTGATAAAGGAGGTCAGGGAAAGGTTTTCTGTGAGACGTGACATTTGAATGCTGGCTAAAATATTAAGGTACCAGAGAGCAAGACAAAGGCAAAAATTAATGCAAAGTCCCAAGGCAGGAATGAGCCTGTAATGTCCAAGGAAAAGCAGAAAAATCAGTGACTAGAGAACAGTGACAGGAAATGAGACTAGAGAGTAGGGTAGTGGCCAGGCCATGTGGAGTATTATAGGCTCTGATAAAGTAAGTTGTTCTTGCTAAGGTCTTTACTAACAACTGAGTCCAGTTCTTTAATAAATTAAACACAATGAACCTCATTTCATTGCTTTTGCTAGAATTGCAACTCTAACCCTTCCCTCTTCTGCTTAAAACCCTTCATTCATTGCCCAGTGCATGTAGGACAAAGGTCAAAGTACTCCACATGATACATAAGGCCCTTCCTGATAAGGGCACATCCCCATCACTTGCATGAAACTTATGATCCACCTCAAAGCATTACTGCACGAAGCCACTTGTCATCTGTATGCTTTCACTATGCTTCTTTCTGTGTATGGGCATACTGCCTCCCCTGGACTTTTTGGGAAGCACACACTCATCCTTCAGTGCCTGACTCAAGCACTTTCTTGGTGAAGCTTTTCCTAATGACCTCAAGCAGATGTGGTGGCGCCTTCCTTTGGATACCCACTGTACTGTGTACACACCTCTATTATAGCACCTATTACCGTGCATAGACATTACTAGTTTTTAAGCCCAAGTCCTCCATGAGACTGAGCTTGCTAACAGTAGGAACAGTTCCATATCCTTTAATCCTCAGCACCTAGAACAATTTTTACCACATAATAGGTGTTTGGTGAATACATGTTAAATGAATAAATGAATCCATGATTTCACACTTACTTGCTTTTTGTCACTATAGATTAGCTTTATCTATTCCGTAATTGTATAAATGGGATCATTATGTATTTTTATCTGGCTTCTTTCATAGCATAGACATTTTTGAGATTCATCTAGGGTGTTCAGTATAGTAGTTTGTCCTTTTTATTGCTGAGTAGAATTCCACTGTAGAAATAAACTACACTTTGATTATTCATTCACCTGTTGATGGACATTTAGATAGTGTCCAGATGTTTTGAGATTATGAATACAACTGGTGTGGATGTTCATATATTTTTGGGAACACATGTTTTCATTTCTTTTGGGTAAATACTTATGATAATATTGCTGGGCTGCATGTTAACTTCATTAGAAACTGCCAAATTGTTCTTCAAAGTGGTTATACTACTTTACATTCCCATCAGCAATGAAAAGAGTTCCATGTTTCTCTACCTGCCAACACTTGTTTGCCTTTTTACTAATAGCCATTCTACTCTGTGTATACAGGAATCTCACTGTAGTTTTAATCGTATTTCCCTGGTGACTAATGACATCGAACACCCTTTTATGCAGTTATTGGCCATTTATATATCTCCTTTTTAGTATCTGTTAAATCTTTTGCCCATTTTTAATTGGGTTGTTTGCCTTTTTATTGTTGAGTTCTAAGAGTTCTTTAGATAACCTGGATACAAACTTTGTCAGGTATGTGTATTGTGAATATTTTCTCCCTGTCCAACAGTACTTTTCAATTGTTTTCATTTCAAAGCACTTACCTTTAATATTACTATTGTTCTTTCAAGGTTATTGTCATGTTTTTTTGAATAGCTTAAAAGAGCAGTACATTTTATGCACATCCATTTCTATTTAATGCACTAGTGTTTACTAATGTCCATCCACAAAAATACTTTGACCAATCACATACCTGTGGCTCTGAACGCTTCTTAATTATCCTGTGGTTTCAGATCTCTGGCTTTGGTGAAAAATATTTGATCACCACCATGAGGTGAAAGTCACATTAGCTGTGTGTGGCAAGGACTGTCACAGCCTACCCCAACACCATGGCCCCTTTCCTCCTGATTTTATCAGCAAAGGCAATTGGCTTATTTTATACACTTCCCAGCCTCGCTGCAGCTGGGTATGGTCATGTGACTAATCCTGGAGCTATGTTGTACCTCCTTGTAGGAGGAAATCAAGAGAAAGAAAAACAGATAATTTTGTTGTTGTTGTTCTTGTCAGCGTCTTTAGGCTTAAGATGAATGCCAATGGTCATCTTTAAAGATTTATTAGATGTTATGCTACTGCTCTCCTTTCCTTTCACCTTTCTCTCCCCTCCTTTCCTTTTCCTTCCTACCTTTCCCTTTTTCCCCTCTCTTTTATCTCTTACTCTTTCTCAACATTCTTCCCCTTTTCTCCAGAATCAGAGCTTGATATTTTACATATAAGTTTATAATTATAATAGGTGGCCAGCTGGTCTTAAATGACTTGAAGCTGGGGGAGTGATGCAGCAGGGTACAGTTTCATTTTGATATAGGGTCTTCCTTAAACTTCCATTCTAGCTATTTTATACATCTTCTCTGGCATTTAACTTCATTTGCTTTTAATAATCTACTGTTCCATGGTTCTGACTTTCCATTGCCTCCTACACATCTGTTTGGATTGATATTCTGCTGTTCGTCACGCAAGCATGATTTCACTTTGAAAATGATTTCCTTTTGATGGATGCTCTGGTTGCTCAGGCAAGCATGGTCTTGCGTCCCTAACATTCGCTGTTAGCTGGTCTCAGCACTCCAACAGTCATCCCTCAGGGTCTCAGGCATTCACTCATGCTAGCTCCAGACTTCTTTGTAATTAAATGCCAAAAATGTTGTATTCCTTGGATTAATCTATAGCAGGGCTTCGTAAACTACAGCTGGTGGGCCAAATCTGGTTTTTACTTGTTTTTGTATGGCTTGTGAGCTAAGACTGGTTTTTACATTTTTTTTTTTAAGATTTTATTTATTTATTTCAGAGAGAGAGCACGAGCAGGGAGAGGGGCAGAGGGAGAGCGAGAAGCAGACTCCTCGCTGAGCAGGAAGCCTGTGGTGGGGCTAGATCCGAGACCTTGGGATCATGACCTGAGCTGAAGGCAGATGCTTTAACTGACTGAGCCATCCAGGCACCCCGTGGTTTTTACATTTTTTTAAGTATTATAAAGACACACAAAAAACAGAAGAATATGTGATAGAAACTGCATGTATCCCCACAGAGCCTAAATATTTACTATTTGGCTCTTAATTGAAAAAGCTTATTAATAAAATTTTCTATGTGACACCCACCCCACCATGCAAAACAGCAAGCCATATGTCTTCCCAAGGCTCTTTATAGTATGATTTGTATGTAGACTATATAAAATATACTTCAGGGAGATCCCAGGGAAGGTATCCGGAGATAGGTAGTGATCTCCCAAGACAGCTAAAACTGAGATTCAGTGAGAGATTGTTTATGATTGAGTGAGACATACCAGACAAACAGTGGTTGCAAATATGAGCCCTAAATTGAAAATAACAAGGACTGATGCTCCAAATTACATGAAGACTGAGCTGCTTTCATTTGGTCTTCTCTATAGAAAGTGGCATGGTGAGTAGCAGCACCAAGGATTTATTTATCTGAAGGTGAGCAATAATTTGTCCAAGAAAACTCAGGGAGAGGTTAGCCAGTATTAAATAATCCTTTCACTCATTCATATCATTCATTATTCATACTATTCATTATACAGCAGGAGGAAACAAGCCTTGGTTACTTGCCTTATACATTATGACATTTGCGATCAACTTGAACACAATACTATTTTTTTTTCCACAATACTATTTTTACAATGAAAACACTTTAAGAATATTGTCTCTCTAATCTACCCCCATTCAGCCTGTTTTCTCACTCTCGCCACTTCACAAACCCCCTTATGGCACATACCCCCTTCTGTGACTTTGCCCAGGTAGGTCTCCACCTCGAATACTCCTCCCCTCATTGTCTGCTGAAATTCTGTTTATCTTCCAAGCTCTGACTTAAATACCACTAGAGCCCTTACCAGATCCCCTCAGTTGGAATTCCTTCCTCTAGGCCCTAGGGTATCAATAGCTCTGGGACAATTTTAAGGCTTGTTTCTTGGCCTGGCGCTTCCCCACCATGCAAGTAGTATAAGTTCAAATTCTACACCCAAGGGTCACAGAACTTGGGTTTTGATTTCTGGTGACTGTTTTTTAACCCAAGGCCTCAGACGAACCGCAACCTTCCTCAAGTTTTTTTCCAAATTAGT
Source organism: Leptonychotes weddellii (assembly GCF_054177405.1). NCBI lineage: Eukaryota > Metazoa > Chordata > Mammalia > Carnivora > Phocidae > Leptonychotes > Leptonychotes weddellii. The sequence continues at coordinate 11,030 of NW_027768557.1, forward strand.
GGGGAGTTTTTCTGGTCCCTTTTCCCTAGACCAGGCAGTGCTTCACAGCTCTGACCTTCATTCCCAGGGTCCAGTTTGGCTCCCAGGCTGATAGGGCCCAGGTTGAACTGCTTGTCCTTGAGTTATGTCCCTAGGGCCTCCTCTTCCAGTCCCTTTAGGCTATTCTATAGCACACTGCTCTGGCTTTGGCTTCTTGGTGTCTGCTTCCTACATTTTTACCTCTCTTTTGTGCTAGGCTTGAATTGTGATGTTGTCCTGTTTTATCCAGCATGTCTATGTTTTGGGAGCTATACATAGGAATGATGATGCAGGGAGGGAGCCTGCTCACACCAGCCCATTCTGCCATGTTTCCTGATGTCAACAGAATAGTAATAAAGCTCTGTTTAATTATGGAAGTCACAATTATTCACTCTATTTAATTTGAGAGAGATCCTGAATATGCTTATTTATATCACTACTTTTCTAACATCTAGATATCTAAGGGTCCCACACAATATTGTTTCTGAATTTTTTCCAACTAAAGAAATAGATACTGGTGAGGAAAGGTTTGGTGACCAGTGATGACTGGGAGAAACGGAGGAGACCAAGAGGAATTTCCGACTAATGAAAATATAGTCAATTTTCAATTACTTGGGCAGATGGCACTCTACCATAATGAAGATAACCAGGAATTTAGTGGTACAACCTTATGCCAAATAATGTTTAAATTATAATTTAGCATTCTGAGCCCCACACTTTGAGTACTTTTCATATAACCAAAGTTACTGTTACAACCAACCAAAGGATAATTTATATTGAGAATAGCTTGCATTTTAAAGGCCAAATATTATTTTACAAGTCAATGGACTAACTTCACATAATTTCAGTCAAGTCTACAATAGGGGAATAACATAGGACTGATAGTTAGAAGCCAAACATAGCAGGGCATTATTTTATATTTCTAAGTTTGGATCTACAGAAAATTAAGGCAACTTGATTAGTTACTTGATAATGCTCACTTTTTAGTTGCATGTATATATTTTTAAAGTTTGATGTAACAAGTTTCCTCCTTGAAGTTATAGCTCCCAGAGTGAATCCTTGAATTTATTCCTATACTGTGCATGGCTGGGAAAACACTGAGTTAAATTTTTTTGACAGATAGGTTGTGTTTACTGCTAAGTCTCCATGAGAACAGATACTTAGTAGTACAAGGAATGTTAGCAAGGAATATAAAAGTGGAGCAAAAAAAAAAAAAAAAAAAAACAAAGAATGATGCAGGGATCCTGACATTCTACTGTTTCATGGAGCTATGGGTTTTATAGTCAGAAGGGTACTCAGAGATTGTGAAGAATAGCTGCATCTTTTTTATACATGCGAAACCAGGCTCGGGAAAGGTAAAATGACTTGCTCAGGGTCCCATGCCTAGAAGCAGGGCTGCAGCTGGGACCCAGGCTTCTTCCTACTCAGCTCCTCAGAGGCACATTCATTATTGGGATAATTTGAGGAGCTTTGTGTAATAGCACTTGAAGATAATGGGCTCTTTTGGAATAAACGTCTACATCTTGGCATAATAAGCACCGCCTGTGTATGTGCAGCTTTGTTACAGAAGGAAGCAGACACATAATTGGTATATATTTTTTTCTTCTAGCTCTTGATTCTAAACCATCTGAATGTTTCTAAACATTCTGTAATATAAGGAATTGAAACTTGTTTCTCATATTTTGTGCAGGGTTTGTGTGGTACTATGTGGTATTTATGTGGACAAGTTGGGAATTGTGATGGGAAACTAACGATGAATAGACAGTAAAACAAGATATTTAATTTTCTTAGGTGGACTGAGAAAATGGTAAAAATTACAGTGTGCATTTTAAGGAACAGCTGGGATCCTGGCCCCAATGCATACAGCAATGTACCTTTTTCCAGATTGGCAGATCCACAGCCTCTGCATTTAACATTGTTATTTAGCTGCTCACATAGTCCTTTGCTTGGAAAGCATTCACATGATACTTGTTTGTGGACTAAATCTTCATATCATAGAACTGACCAGTCATGAGGAGTTGCTCAAGTCTTTATTCCACAGCTGAACATATAAACAAGAGTGAGGGTAGAGTTTTAGACTCCCAAGTTGCTTAGCATATCTAAGATACTTTTCTGCAGTTCTAATATTGATCTAGGAGTGTTTTTAAAAATTACTATGGCAGGGGTCAGAGCAAGATGGTGGAGGAGTAGGAGACCTGGATTTCGTCTCCTCTCAGAAATTCAGCTGGATAGGGATCAAACCATTCTGAACACCTACAAACTCAACAGGAGATCGAAGAAAAGAATAGCAACAACTCTCTGAACAGAAAAGCGACCACTTTCTGGAAGGTAGGACGTGCGGAGAAGTGAATCCGAGGCGATATTCGGGAGGACAGACGGTGGGGGAGGGGCCTCCATCGGCCGCTTCTGGCAAGTGATAGAGCCGCGGAGCACAAAATCAGAACTTTTAAAAGTCTGCTCCGCTGAGGGACGTCACTCCAGTGGCTAAGCAGGGGATGGAACCCTCCGGGACAGTGTGGTCTCAGGACCCTCGGGGTCACAGAAAGACCGGGGGTGCCTGAGTGCGACAGAGCTCCCAGGTATCAGAGCGGGGAAGCTGGCTGCAGAGGCGGAGCCCAGACGCGGGCTCTCAGCTCGGGGTTGGCATAAACTGTGATCCACGGCACAGTCGGGCCACTGCTCCTCCAGCAGGGACCCAACAAGCGGCAGATCCAGGGAGACTCACCTTCCTCCCCTGGGAGGAGCCGCGCGGGAGTGCACCGCAGGGATCTGCTGGGTTTGGAGACTCCACCCAGGGTCGGGTGCCAGAGATAGAAACGTACGGTCACAGGCCGGGTGAGCACGGAGTGCGGCCGGAGACCGGGGAGACGGGAGTGACTGACG
>NW_027768558.1:0-3884 GCF_054177405.1 Leptonychotes weddellii
CCATTTGCTGAAAAGACTGTCTTTTTTCCATTGGACCTTCTTTCCTGCTTTGTCAAAGATTAGTTGACCACAGAGTTGAGGGTCCATTTCTGGGCCCTCTATTCTGTTCCATTGATCAATGTGTCTGTTTTTGTGCCAGTACCATACTGTCTTTGTGATTTGTAATACAGCCTGAAGTCCGGAATTGTGATGCCACCAGCCTGGCTTTTCTTTTTCAACATTCCTCTGGCTATGCGGGGTCTTTTCTGGTTCCATACAAATTTTAGGATTATTTGTTCCATTTCTTTGAAAAAAGTGGATGGTATTTTGATAGGGATTGCATTAAATGTGTAGACTGCTCTAGGCAGCATAGACATTTTCACAGTATTTGTTCTTCCAATCCATGAGCATGGAACATGTTTCCATTTCTTTGTGTCTTCCTCAATTTCTTTCACGAGTATTGTATAGTTTTCTGAGTACAGATTCTTTGCCTCTTTGGTCAGATTTATTCCTAGGTATTTTATGGTTTAGGGTGCAACTGTAAATGGGATCGACTCCTTAATTTCTCTTTCTTCTGTCTTGGTGGTGGTGTATAGAAATGCAACTGATTTCTGTGCACTGTAAAATCATCTATTTTAAAAGACTGGAGAAGTGTTGACTATCATTTTTCCAACAACCTAAAAGGCTTCTTTCATTTATGATTTTAGTAGCTATATGCTGCTTTCAGCTACAGTGTTATTTGTGCTGTCACAATGCCCTGCATATAGCAATTTAATAAATATGGGCTAATAATGATGACTGTGAAGAATTTCAAATGAACCAGTTACCATAGAGAGTCTTCAAATTTAGAACAAGTTATTACAGAGGTTCTTTTAAATGTCAATTTAAGATACAGCTAAAATGAAAAAAAAAAAAGGCGTCATTCATTGCATATTGTTTATATTAGAGAAAACCAGAAATGTGAATATCCAATTATAAAGGAATGAATTCAATAAATTAGAGACAAATTATAGAATAAGAAGATCCCTGCTTTTATATATATTATTGAAAAAATGGGCAAGTTCAAAGATATGCATGTTATTTGGGGGTTCTGCTACTAGAAAGGTAATGATTTATACAAATCTCAATTACTCCCAGTCTTTCAGGACAAAAAATACCCTGGAAAACTTAATTCCAGAATCTAAAAACATTCCATCATAGGGGCGCCTGGCTGGCTCAGTCAGAAGAGCATGCAACTCTTGATCTCAGGGTCATGAGTTCAAAGCCCAGGTTGGGCCTAGAGGCTACTTAAAATTAAAAAAATAGTTGGGGCACCTGGGTGGCTCAGTCAGTTAAGCATCCGCGTCGGCTCAGGTCATGATCCCAGGGTCCTGGGATGGAGCCCCGCATTGGACTCCCTGCCCGGCAGGAAGCCTGCTTCTCCCTCTTCTACTCCCCCTGCTTGTGTTCCCTCTCTCACTGTGTCTCTCTCTGTCAAATAAATAAATAATATCTTTCAAAAAAATAATAAAATGAAAATAATAAATTAGTAATAATAGAGGCACCTGTGTGGCTCAGTCGGTTTAGCGTCTGCCTTCGGCTCAGATCATGATCCCAGAGTCCTGGGATCAAGCTCTGGCTCCAACTCCCCGCTCTGTGAGGAGTCTGCTTCACCCTCTCCCTCTGTCCCTCCCCGCCCCATACTTGCTCACTTTCTCACATATGCACTAATAAAATCTTTTTTAAAAGTAGGAATAAACTAAAAACATTCCCTCACTTTCCTACATAACTGAGCCCACTGAGTGTTCACCTAAATTCAAAGACTCTCCAGAAAGCACCAAATAAGTATCAATACATTTCACCATGTGCTTTTTATCAATACAGTAAGCACTTTGCTTCCCATTTTCTCATTCTTATAAAATAAAGGCAAAATGCAATCATATATTCAAACTGTAATTCCAATACTGCAAATATCTGACCACTGGCTGGTAAACAGTATTCTGGAGTAACTGGAAATGTTTATGCATCATCTTAAGTACTATTATTCAGGCTATGAAAGGCAATTTGGGGGGTGGTTAGTATTGTATATTTTAAAATGCAGGGAGAAAAAAAAAAGGGCACCTGGGTGGCTCAGTCGGTTAAGCGGCTGCCTTCAGCTCAGGTCATGATCCCAATGTCCTGGGATCAAGGCCCACATCAGGCTCCCTGCTCAGTGGAGTCTGCTTCTCCCTCTCCCTGCCTTTCTGCCTACTTGTGCTCTCTCTCTTATCTGTCAAATAAATAAATAAATAAATCTTTTAAAAAAATAAATAAAAAAAAATGCAGGGAGGGCCACTGCTGGATCACTCCCCTCTAAGCTTCACCGGCCTCCGAGCACACCATGGCCAGGCCCCTGCACACCCTGCTGCTCCTGCTGGCTACTCTGGCCCTGACCCTGGCTCTGGCCATGGCCCTGGCACGAGCAGGACCAAGTGTCCAATGGTGGGAGCCCCATAGGATGCTGACCACGTCAATGAGGAGGATGTGCAGCAAGCCCTGAACTTCACCCTCAACAAGTTCAACTAGGCGAGCAAGGGCATGAACCACAGCTGCGCACTCCAGGTGGTACTCGCTCGCAAGCAAGCTGTGGCTGGGATGAAATACTTCTTGGACGTGAAGACTGGCCAAACCAGATGTACCAAGTCCCAGCCCAACCTGGACAGCCATCCCTTTCATGACCAGCCACACCTTAATGAAGAAAATGCTCTGGGGGCGTCTGGGTGGCTCAGTCGGTTAAGCTTCTGCCTTTGGCTCAGGTCATGATCCTGGGGTCCTGGGATCGAGTCCCACATTGGGGGGGGGGTCCCTGCTCAGTGGGGAGCCTGCTTCTCCTTCTGCCCCTCCCCCAAATTATTCTCTCCCTTTCTCTCTTCAATAAATAAAATCTTTAAAAAGAAAGAAAGAGGGGCACCTGGGTGGCTCAGTCGTTAAGCGTCTGCCTTCAGCTCAGGTCATGATCCTGAAGTCCCAGGATCGAGTCCCACATCGGGCTCCCCGCTCAGTGGGGAGTCTGCTTCTCCCTCTGACCCTCTCCCCTCTCGTGCTCTCTCTCACTCGCTCTCTCAAGTAAATAAAATCTTAAAAAAAAAAAGAAAAGAGACGGAAGGGAGGGAGGGAGGGATGGACGGACAAAGCAAGCAAGCGCTCTGCTCTTTCCAGGTATACACTGTCCCCTGGCTGGGCAAGACCTCCATGGTAAAGTCCAGCTGCCAGAATGCACAGAGGACCCTGTGACAGGCTGGTCCGCTCCGTCGCCCTTCTCCTACCCCACTCCCCCTTGTAGAGTTCCTAAGCCTTGGAAGGGTGGCCCTGCCCAGGCGATGTCACATCCCTCAGTGTGCTGGCCCCAGGACACAAGTAGAGAAGGGTTCTGGGGCATTTACTGAACAGGTGCCTGTAACTCCTTTTTCTTTTATTTATTTGACAGAGAGAGAGACAGTGAGCGCAGGAACACAAGCAAGGGGAGTGGAAGAGGGAGAAGCAGGCTTCCTGCGGAGCAGGGAGCCTGATGCGGGGCTTGATCCCAGGACCCCGGGATCATGACCTGAGCCCAAGGCAGATGCCCAACGACTGAGCCACCCAGGCACCCCTGTAACTCCTTTCTTTTAATTGCTTTCCAAATGCACCAATATGTAGTAAGCATGTTCTGTTCTATCTTAATCACGTTACTTTTTAGTAACATCAGCTATAAATAATAATAATAAAATTTTTTAAAATGCAGGGAGTTCAAAAGCCCCAAACCATGAATGGTTATTCAACTAAAAGTGATGTGAAATATTTAATGCCCTGGAAAATTATTCAATATGTGAAATGGGGGGAAAACAGGTTATAAACATATAAAGGGGAATCTACTTTTTAAAACTAAGATGTATAAAAAACAGGAGTGG
>NW_027768559.1:0-295 GCF_054177405.1 Leptonychotes weddellii
CTCTGCGGGAAGCCTGCTTCTCCCTCTCCCACTCCCCCTGCTTGTGTTCCTGCTCTCGCTGTCTCTCTCTCTGTCAAATAAATAAATAAAATCTTTAAAAAAAAAAAAAAAACAAATAAAATAAGTGAAATCCCATAGCCCAACCAGCAAATATATTTTGAATGTCCATTGCTATAATCTCAAACTCCATGGAGCTCAAAATCTTTTGCATAAAAACTTGATTTCTAAAAACAGGATTTTTTGTTTGTTTGTTTCTATACTATTTCTTTCTAATGCTTTTGGCAAAGTAGCCGAG
>NW_027768560.1:0-295 GCF_054177405.1 Leptonychotes weddellii
GGGAGTCTGCTTCTCCTCCCTCTGACCCTCCTCCCTCTCCTGCTCTCTGTCTCTCGTTCTCTCTCTCAAATAAATAAATAAAATCTTTAAAAAAACAAACAAACAAAAAAACCCCCAAAAACTAATGATGTATTGTATGGTGACTAACATAACATAATAAAATAAAAAAAAAAAGATAAATGTACTCTTAATTTCCTTCACCGATTTCACCCCCCGCCCCAACCACCTCCCCTCTGGTAACCATCTGTTTGTTCTCTATACTTAAGAGTCTGTTTTTTGGTTTGTCTCTTTCTTT
>NW_027768561.1:0-295 GCF_054177405.1 Leptonychotes weddellii
TGTCTCCTCATGGCTAGCTGAATGCTTTTCTTTCCAGACCACACTGGGATTGAGCCAAAATTTGGTTATCCATTGTACAGTGTATAATTTATTCAGTATATTCATCCCCTTTATTATCATTATTCCAAGTGTTCTGGAACAGTCTTAATAGCCACAGTCCCTTAGACATGTAGGATAAGCCAGACATTGGGTTAAGGTTCTCCATAGTTTTTTTAAAATTTAGTCATCCCAACAACTGTCTGATAGAAGGGTTCAATCTCCCTTCGGGATGTAGAAATTGAAGTCTAAAAGGTTA
>NW_027768562.1:0-295 GCF_054177405.1 Leptonychotes weddellii
ACTGAGGGTTGCCGGAGTGGTGGGGGGGTGGGAGGGATGGGGTGGTTGGATGATAGGCATTAGGGAGGGTATGTGCTATGGTGAGCGCTGTGAATTGTGTAAGACTGTGGAATCACAGATCTGTACCTCTGAAAAAATAATACATTACATGTTAAAAAAAAAAGAAGAAGAGTAGGAAGGGAAAAATTAAGGGGGGGGGAATCAGAGGGGGAGAGGAACCATGAGAGACTATGGACTCTGAGAAACAAACTGAGAGGGTTCTAGAGGGGAGGGTGGTGGGGGATGGGTTAGCCTG
>NW_027768563.1:0-295 GCF_054177405.1 Leptonychotes weddellii
CCCGGCCGAGCAGAGAGCCTGATGTGGGGCTCAATCCCAAGACCCTGGGATCATGACCTGAGCCAAAGGCAGACACTTAACGACTGAGCCACCCAGGTGCCCCTTTTGACAGATTTTTAAAGGTCACAGAACAATCATTTTCCCATCAATTATTAAATACTCTCTTTTTTTTTTAAGTAGGCACCATACCCAGCAAGGAGTCCAATGGGGGGCTTGAACTCACAATGCTGAGATCAAGACCTGAGCTGAGATCAAGAGTTAGACACTTGGGGCACCTGGGTGGCTCAGTCCCTTA
>NW_027768564.1:0-295 GCF_054177405.1 Leptonychotes weddellii
CTTGGCCCAGCGTGGTTGTGGTAGACCTGGGCTGTCAGCTTCTGGGTCTATTTTGAAGATATAGCAAACAAGACTTCCTGAAGTTTTGGATATGTAATGTAAGGGAAATAAAGAAGTAAATTACTCTTCCAAGTTTTCTGGCCTGAGCAACTGGAAGGATGGAATTGCCATTACCTGGATTAATTTTTAGACCTATTTGTATTTCCTTTTTTTTTTTTTTTTTTTACTGAACTCTCTATTCATATTCTTTGCTTATTTTTCCATTGTGAGTCTGATCTTCTTCTTAAAGCTTTCC
>NW_027768565.1:0-295 GCF_054177405.1 Leptonychotes weddellii
GAAGACACATTGATAAATGAGAGAGATAGATATATATATATAGAGAGAGAGAGAACCTATTTTGTTTAGTTAGTTATTTACTTCTAGGGGTCTGTTTTCCCACTAGACTGTACATTATATGAAGGCAGAGACCATGTTTGTTTTGTTCCTCTTGTCATATCCTGCTCCTGATACTGTCACTTTAATTAATTAATTAATTTATTTATTTATTTATTTATTTAGAGGCAGAGAGGGGGGAGAGTCTTTTTTTATTTTTTTAATTTTCTTTTTTTTTAAATTTATTTATTTTTTTATT
>NW_027768566.1:0-295 GCF_054177405.1 Leptonychotes weddellii
TGCGGAAAAAGCACCTGGATTCCCAAGGTTGTGGGACTGGCAACTCCCACCATGACTCCTTAGAGACACAGGGAGCACGTAACAATTTGCCAGCATGAGACGTTAATGTGATGGAGGCAGAGAGACAGACCTCCCAGGGTCTGAATTAAGTGATAAAAGGTTTATTAAAATTGCTGGGAAGTTGTTTTTTTTTTTTTTTTTAAGATTTTATTTATTTATTTGAGACAGAGAGAATGAGATACAGAGAGCATGAGAGGGAGGAGGGTCAGAGGGAGAAGCAGACTCCCTGCCGAGC
>NW_027768567.1:0-295 GCF_054177405.1 Leptonychotes weddellii
GGGGGGGGTAGGTGGGCATTCCAGGTGGGAGGATGGCAGGTGTGGGAGGTGAGTGTGGGCTGGCGTGTGGCCGGGTGGGGGCCCCGAGGACACTGTGGGGGGGGGCTGTGGAGGGGGCCGGGGCACAGGGTGCTCTGGGAGGGTGAGCTCTGATGTGGGTTCCTCAAGGCAGTGGCTGAGGGGCGACTCGGGCGACTGCACATTTGGGTCTGTCGTCTACCCTCTCGGCCATGGGTCCCTACAGCGGGAGGGCCTCCTCGTGGTGGACACAGGTTCCCACACTAGTCACTAGTTT
>NW_027768568.1:0-295 GCF_054177405.1 Leptonychotes weddellii
CCCTTCATTCGTCCCTTCCTGTTATCTTCTTCTTTTTTTTAACATATAATATATTATTTGTTTCAGAGGTACAGGTCTGTGATTCAAGAGTCTTACACAATTCATAACAATCACCATAACACGTACCCTCCCCAGTGTCTATCACCGAGCCACCCCATCCCTTCCACTTCCCACCACTCCAGCAACTCTCAGTTTCTTTACTGAGATTAAGAATTCCTCATATCAGTGAGATCATATGATACATGTCTTTCTCTGATTGACTTATTTCGCTCAGCATAATACCCTCCAGTTCCAT
>NW_027768569.1:0-3884 GCF_054177405.1 Leptonychotes weddellii
TACTACAAACCTAGGGCAATCATTCTTAAAACACATTTCTAATTTAAGAATATCTGCTACACAGACTATGGTGCCATCAAAATCTTTGTTTTATAAGCCTGTTTCCTCATCCTGAGCCCAAATTGCTTTGACAGGTTAAAAAAAAGATCAATAATTTCTAGGAAGAGATAACTGATATTTAACTGAGAATATTTTTCCATATTAAATACCAAAATTGTGGTTCCAATAATAATGTGTGTGTGTGTGTATATATATATATATATAGAGAGAGAGAGAGAGAGAGAGCAGTTTAACTGGAGGAAACTAACCAACCAAGAAATTGGGGGAAAATATGCTTTTCCCCTAAATCATAAAGAAAATACCTCAAAGTAATATCTAAAAGAAAACCAAATATAAAATGAATTATCTAATGAAAGTTAAATCTAAAAAATGTTAAATAAAATCATAATAAATGATTACCTTCTTTGGAGCTGTGGATAATCTCATCAACCTGTCCTTTATCTGTACATCTAAACACAGCCTTTATTAACATATATGACCATTTCTAGAACCTGATTTCATCTCAGCTTCTCATTTAGTGATCACAATGTATTATGTGTGTATGTGTGCTTGGTTACAAATAATAATTTGGCAAAAGGAAACTGCTAATACTTCAATGATGAATAAATGTCACTTTCACTAAGAAATACACAACTAATGAAGAAAATGCATTATTGGTTCTCATATTCAGAAATTAAACAGAGGACTCGAGAGCTTGCCATAAATACATGGTGTTGTAGAACACATTTTTATTATTATCTAACATAAATTATATTTTACTATCTTTCATATTGTTAAATGTGCAATAAAGAGAAAGTCATTATTCCTTTTACCACTTGGTCTACTTTTATGTTAGTTTTAATTTTATTGAGATATCCATCGGCAGCATTTTTAACGCTCTAATAACTCACTTCTGTATATAAGGAAAGGTTATGGAGAGAGAGAAAGCTAAGAAATATTTGCATTTTGGGTTGTTTCAAAGTCATCACCTCCAAATCTAAAATACAGAAAAAATAGCTACCCGGACATTGCACTTCTTGGTTATTCAAAAAAAATCAGGTTTTTCAAATAAGTCAGGTTGAGGCAGGGGGAGGTTGGAGATGTAATAGTACACTGAGATAGGGCTTTCACATGCATGCAGAGATACACTTTCTTTTACTATTTTTGACTTAGAATTATCTATTTATTTTAAAAAGAATATTGCCAGATACATGGAAAAATTCATGTACTTTAAATTTGGAGCGTGGGACTGCCTTGATTTTCAATCCTTCAAATTCATGCATGAAGATAAATAAGAAAAAGGGTAAAAAGTACAGACTTATGTCAGTTATATGTGCATTAAGTTTTTTATTTGAAACAAACACATCCAAATATTGGAACTTCTAATGAATTTGCAATGATAAATCGTTTCATATATGGAGATATAATTGCTTCAGTTTTCCATTGTCAATGAAAACCATAATATATGTATATTATATATATATATATATACAAGCCAACAGTCATAGAGTAAATTTTTATTTGACTGCTTTATTATGAGTGTGTCGACTTAACAGATAGAGAAATTCCATTTTGCCTGCGAGTTGCACAAAGCAGAAAAAGAGTGAGGGATCAAAGCTTCTCTTTCTGTTGCTCCGTTCTTAGTGCATTTCCTGAAGTTTTGCTGGCTGCTGTAGCAAGCTATCAGAAAAATATATCATGACTGAAACATGGCCCAAGTACATGTGCCATTTATTACAAATCCAATAGAGGTTTTCTTGGATGGTTCTCACTCAAGAGGTGACGCAGAGACATAGGATCCTCCATCCTCATGGTGCTATCACTTTCAGCTTTGAACATAGAAGAGTCTGTGCCTCCCTTCTGCTCACATTTCTTCAGTTGGAGCTATGCCTGAATTCTGGTTAGAAAGGAAGAGAATAGGGAGGAAGAGGAAAGGCACATGACAGACAAGTGACTCCCTTTATAAAATCCATGGCAGGTCCTCCTGGTAACTGTCCCTTATATCCTCTAGCCAAGTGTGTGGGGTTTGCTTGTTTGTTTGTTTTCGACACAATTGTAAAGGAGGCTGAGAAGTCTATTTTTGTTTGTTTGCTTATTTTATTTTTAGTTATGCACATTGCCAACCTAAATAAAGCTGGAGTTTATGTAATAATAAGGAATTGGGAAAAATGGATGTTTAGTAGGCAACTGACAGCTATGTTCATAGCCACATGGACACAGCTAGTTGTTCCATAGACAGATAAGATAGATGCATGCTACACATTGTAAAGTTAGACACGTTCTTCTCTGTTACTACTGACATCATTAGTACTTTATTGTGTCTCAGACCAACGGTGCTACTCTATATTCATGAGCAGTCAACAACTCTGATTTCCTAACCTATAGTTTCATTATTATTAGCCCAACCTTCTATCCACTTACAATGACAGAGAAAGGACTACTGATCTTTAAATAGGAAAATAAAGACATTTATGTCCCAGGAACGCGATTTTGAAAATCACAGCATTCTCCATTGACATATATATAAAACTAAAGTACTGGCTAGTTGTAACTCTCCACCCATCTTCATAATGAACTTTGAGTAGGAATAAGCACTTCAAAATAGTAATGGCTTAGCAAAAGGATTTCATAAAACTCATAGATCCTCACTGTTGCCAAATTAGCCCTTATAGGAGGCTTAAATCCAGGAAGTGACAACTTGTCCTTATGAATTTCCTAAGTCTTTTTGCACTTCTCATATTCCTTTCCTGAACATCACTACCTCTGGCCACCTACTTATCTCACATTGTCCATAATTTGAGGGTCCACAGGCTCTGATGTGCCAGACAGTTATAGTTTTCACTTGTCCCAGCATTCTGTCCAGACAGCGAACAACTCTACTCTCACTTTTAAAAGTATTTGTTTGGATAGCCATTGTAGTGACCACCTAGCTATAAAGTTCATGGACAGAGTTACATGATCACCCAGGTTCATTATGGAGTAGGGTCCACAGTCTTTAGATTGTTTGCCCCTGGATTCCCACTACAGTATCAGGTAATAAAAGTATCTGCAGATGTAATCACAAAATAATCCTCAAAACTCTTAATACTTATAACAAAAGTAACATTAATTACAAACAAAGACTAAGCATATTTATAATAATTTAACTAGGTTTCAGTGTTTCACAATTTGAGGGGCTATGAATATCAGCGTTAACCCAGCCTAGAACAGAGCTTCTCAAACTTTAATGTAAATATAAATCACTCTGGAGGTCTTTCCAAAATCCAGATTCTGACTCATGCCTTGAGTGGGAAATAAGATTCTCCATCTCTAGCAAATGTCCAGTTGGTAGATGAGTAGATGAGCAGATCACACATTAGCCTGGTCTATTTCAAGATAATTAATTTGAGCTTGGAAAATGCAATTGGTTCCATTTATCAAAAGTAAATAGCAATACTAGTGCTCTTTGAATTCAGATGCTTTGTTTTGGTACATAAAGATTAGAGATAAATTGAACTGAGCAAGGTTTTTTTTTTTTAATTTAAATTCAAATTAGTTAACATATAGTGTATTATTAGATTCAGGGTAGAGTTTAGTGACTCATCAGTTGCATATAACACCCAGTGCTCATTTCATCAAGTGCCCTCCTTAATGCCCATCACCTAATTATCCCATCGCTCCACCCCCTCCCCTCCAGCAATCCTGTTTGTTTCCTGTAGTTAAGAGTCTCTAATGGTTTGCCTCTCTGTTTTTATCTTATTTTATTTTTCCTTCCCTTCCCCAGTGTTCATCTGTTTTGTTTCTTAATTTCCACTTACGGCTGAAATCATATGGTATTTGTCTTTCTCTGACTGACTTATTTCACT
>NW_027768570.1:0-295 GCF_054177405.1 Leptonychotes weddellii
TCTCAACTGCTTTCTTGGCAAGCCAGGAAGGGCATGTTCCCCTTGCCCACTCGCTTGAGAGAAAAAGATGAGGTCACTCATTTGTCAGGGAGCCAAGCAATGAGCTGGGCCACTGCAACCAGGAGCGGGGGCCGGCATCTCCAGACAAACCTCAGCCAAACCCATTTTATATCTGGATGTTAGAAATTAGGGAGCCTGGTTGAACAAGGACAAGAAATGGCCGACCTATCTCCAAGCGAGTGCTCCCAGAGACCGCAGGGCCGGAGCCCCACCTGGCTCCACAGTCACACCAAAT
>NW_027768571.1:0-295 GCF_054177405.1 Leptonychotes weddellii
CCTTGGCTTTATCCTGTCTTGAGAAGAGAGGCCTGGGTCACCAGTCCTCCCAGTCTCTGCACCTGGGCCAAGCAATGAGAAACAACCTAAGACGCTAACCACCACCTTGGGAAATGAGGCAGTGGGGGGAGAGGAGCAATTCTTTAAAAGGGCAAAGGATCTTTGGGCGGCCAGTCCTCAAGACCTCACCCACCGCTCAGTCATGAACTTGACCAGGGTTCAAGGAATTCAGCAGCCAAGTGTGCAACTCTGCTTCACTGGTATTCTTTAGGTATGACCCCAGAGGCTGAAGGGC
>NW_027768572.1:0-295 GCF_054177405.1 Leptonychotes weddellii
TGTTTTTCTTTGTTCTTAAAAGCAGAGGAGCCCTGAGCATCAGGGAAGAATCTAAGGAGAGGCTGAAGATGAAGAAGGGAGAGTGTGAATAGAATGCAGTTCTTGAGAAGGTGGGGGCTGGACCCCAGGGCACCAGGGGATGCTTACCCCAGGAGAGCAGGAGGGAGGGAGAAGGATGCTCGCAGGTGCAGGAAGAATAAGTAGTACCACTCCCTTCCTCAGTGCCATGGGAGGGAGCCACGGGAGCCACTTTCTGTTAGTTCAACACCCCAAACTCTTGCTGATGGCTGACTTG
>NW_027768573.1:0-295 GCF_054177405.1 Leptonychotes weddellii
GGTATTTGGCCTCAGACATCATCCAGGGCACAAAGCCCATTCCCTGGGAATCACACCAATATCTAAACCTTCTGTTTTCCCCTCCAACTCCCCCCGGCCTCCTGCCCCCACTCCCCACCCTTCTAGTCTGGCAAACTCGAATACTATCTCCAGAGACAGGAAACGGTGGTTCTGACTGACCTTGCAGCTTACACTTCTGAAGCTCAGGAGCTAAATATTGACTTGTTTGTTCTGTGGTGTGCTGTCGTAACGGGCCAATTTTGAGTAAAGGCTTTGCCTTGCTCTAGCTGGGTAG
>NW_027768574.1:0-295 GCF_054177405.1 Leptonychotes weddellii
GCCTCCTTCCATCACCATCCCCCTCTGCGTCTCCTGTCCCCTGCTCTCCTCCGGGCTGTGCCCCTTGTGGAGGTGGAGGGCCTCGGCCCTGGACGCATGGTCTTCCTCTGCACCCTGCAGCCTGGCATCCTCACTCATGCTAACCTCCCTCCTCCCCTCTAGTGGCCTCTCTCACCCCATGCCCATTTTCCCTCTCAGACGTTGTCCTTCCTAGAACCCTCCCCTGTTCTTCACAGCCAAACTTGGTGGAAAATCACCTGCACCCATGGCTTCCATCCCTCCAGCCCCCAGTCAC
>NW_027768575.1:0-295 GCF_054177405.1 Leptonychotes weddellii
ATTTATTGAATGGGTAAAAAAAATAACCCTCTGATTTATAATTTTATAATTCTAACACCTTATTTATTTTGTTTGTAAAACCAACTAAGCAAAAAAATGAGCAACTCTTGGCAGAGGTGCAAAGAACTTCTCTGAGTTACCGTGGGTACCAGACCTTATTCTCCACGCACCTCCCTCTTCCCCTTCCTTCTCTCCCATCCCACCTCTCAGATACCCTACTTTCCCTTTTGGCTGATTCAACAATCCCTATTCTGGGATTTTTTTTTTTTTTTCCATTTTCTTCTTTCTGTTTTGC
>NW_027768576.1:0-295 GCF_054177405.1 Leptonychotes weddellii
GGATTTCTTTTGCTTGGATCACTTGCAGAAGGGTTGTACAAATTTGTATTCTCACCCATTGTGCAGGAGAGTGCTGGTCTTTTGCACCCTGACCTGCATTGACCTTTAGTTATAACACACACACCCCTTTTGTAACACACCTTTTGCCAACTTGACAGGTGACAGTGCTTTCTTTATATACATTTGTTTGGTTGTTGGACTTACACTGAGAAGTCACCTGGGGACTGCAGTGGAGTAAACCCTCTTGAGGGACCCCTAGGAAACATGCCAGTACTTCTTGGGGACCCTTGCCAGG
>NW_027768577.1:0-295 GCF_054177405.1 Leptonychotes weddellii
TGCCAGTGTATTCCCAGGGCATTGCTCTGGGGAAGAATGAGGCCCAGTGAGCAGGCGGTGACCCCCGACTGTGTGGATGTTCAGAGGGTCCATGGAGGCTTCCTGGAGGAGGTGGCCCTCAGAAGGAGCTTGCCTTGGGGAGCAAGGATTCCATGCAGAGGGAACCATCTGTGTGTGAAGACAGTGAGCCACAAAGCTTGCGTTTAATGTATGTGTCTTTACTTCACCATCCCCCTCTTAAAAATAATTGTACTCAGTCCAAAGCAAACAAAAGCACAGCCCAGATTTTAAATTT
>NW_027768578.1:0-295 GCF_054177405.1 Leptonychotes weddellii
GATTCACATTCAGGCTCTCCGAGCACTACCTGGCTCCTGCTGGCCGATGTGTACATAATCTCTGTTAAAAACAACCTTCAGATAACTTTTGAAGTTCCTTTATGCTCTGGCATTCTGTTTCTGTGAAGGATGTAAAACTCAGATCCAACAGCCATTTGATAATAGGGTGATGCTTGTTTTTGGGAGATGGAATTCATTCTCTGAACTTCATGAATTATTTGCAGGAAAAAAATGAGGCCAATAGTATTGGGTAACATTTTTTTTGAGAATTAAAGAATTTTTTTTTTAAATTTCA
>NW_027768579.1:0-3883 GCF_054177405.1 Leptonychotes weddellii
CCTCCATACTGTTTTCCAGAGTGGCTGCACCAGCTTGCATTCCCACCAACAGTGTAGGAGGGTTCCCCTTTCTCTGCATCCCCGCCAACATCTGAGGGACAAGCCATTTCTAATACCATTATATAGGTGACAGTGTTTTTCAATCCATCTTGTGTCTCAGAAGTGAATGAGCGTAAAGTCAGTATTTAAAAAAAAGTCAAGACTGGTATTTTAAGAAATGAAATAGAATAGGAATAGGAAATATCAGAATAAATCCCATGTAGTAAAATATTGTTTGGTGGAGTTCGGTTTCTCTCTCTAGATAGATAGATAGATTCAGTTGGATATACTCTCTATATAGACACATATTTGTTTGCATACTGTATGGAGTTGTGATTTAAAATGTATTTCTGATTCTGGGTTGCAGTCAGAAAATTTGCAAGAAAACTGCTTTTTGGGAGAATACAGCATCTTTTGAAGATGGCAGCATCTCCTTGGGATGACGAAGATCTAGGAGGGTAAAAGCCCGAAAGGAATAATCACGTTTCACTTTTCTCGGATCTAGAGTATCCCTGGGGGGTTTAAGAGGAACAGGTAGCCTGCGGTCTGGTTCCTGTCTCTGGGCTCCCTCCTCCTTCACGTGAAGTCTGGGAAAACAAATCTGAATTCAAGACCACCCTTGTCCTGAGGAAATCTCGGCCGAAAGGAAGCTCCCTCCCACCTGGACTGCCTTAAGAAGGCCCGAATTAAAGACCGTTTGAAGTAAGAGTCTCCCCGGAAGCGACGGAAACCCGAAATTGGCCGGAAAGTGACTAGCGATGTTTCTCCGTCTGTCTCCGCGAGGGGACGCTGGTGTCAGGGAGTTGCCGAGGCCGCGGCCCGAGCTGCAGGAGCGGGGCCGGCAAGGGGTGCGCACCCCCGCTCTGCCCCGGGAAGGGCTGTGCGCAACCTTCCCCGCCGGCTGGGTTGTGCTGTGCGCGCCCCAGCTCTGCCCGCGAAGGGCCGCCCTCCCCCTACCCCGCCGACCCCCGCTGGGTTGTGCTGTGCGCGCCCCGGCTCTGCCCCAGGAAGGACCGCGTGCGCCCAGTTCTGCCCCGGGAAGGACCGTGCGCAACCTCACCCGCCGACCCCTGCCGGCTGGGTTGTGCAGTGCGCGCCCCGGCTCCGCCCGGGGAAGGACCGCGTGCGCCCCAGCTCTGACCAGGGAAGGGCCGTGCGCAACCTCCCCCGCTGACCCCCGCCGGCTGGGTTGTGCTGTGCGCGCCCCGGCTCTGTCTCGGGAAGGGCTTTGCGCGCAGCGGGGAATGGGAGAAGGATCCTGGGCTGGGCCGGCCGCTGCGCTCGCCACCCCTCCGCAGAGGTAAACGCAGCTGAGGCCGCTCCTTCAGTGTAGTTGCGGACGGGGAAATGGAGTAAAGGGAGACACCAGCGTGCGAGCCCCGGTCTAGCCGTGTGATCGAGCGAGCTCATGAACGCGCGTCATCCAGAAGCTGACATTAGTAAAGATACGAGGTTTACCGCTGTGCAGACGGGCCCTAGGACCTGGCGTCCTCGGAGAGGCAGCGACAAACGGGGGCTGGTGTTCGGAGCCGTCCTAACAAGGTCTGTTTGGAAGCCCCTATCTTTATTAGTTTCTCATTTTTGGTTCCTCTCTCTGTGTCACAACGGCTCCAAACGAGATCCAGTTGAAATTGTGGCCGCCATGTAATCATTTGAGCAGTAAATTGGGTTTATTCCCCCTTTCCCGGGCGCATTGTCCTTGTGAAGATCTGCGCCCTTGCAAGCAAATAAACTCTTTTTTAATCCAAACGATTGTCCTTGAGACTTTTGGAGACGAAACAAGCGCGGTGGTCAACAGGATTCCTCTCGCTGATGGTGGTTCAGGGTCGGCTCGGGCTCCTCAGATTCCGCCCGAAAAGGCTCCACCCCGTTTTGCTGGGCGCGCTCTTCCTCAGCTCTCTGAGCAAAGAGCGGCTCAGAAAAACAAATAAAATTAAGGGGAAAAAAAAAAAATTCCCGAGCTTGGACGCTCTTTTGTCAGGTTGGAAAAGCGCAGCCCCGGAAGGGACGGCCCTTAGCCACCTGGTTGTGGGGGAGCTACAATCCGAAAAACCGATCAGAAGGGAAGGAATTAAGAAAAAAGGATTATTTTCTCAGCATGGAAAAGGTGACCTTAATCATTAATAGACACAAGAGAAAAACAAAAGCAGCAAGCAGAGTGGCGCAGCGGGAGCGTGCTGGGCCCATAACCCAGAGGTCGATGGATCGAAACCATCCTCTGCTAGGAAGTTTTTTATGCTTGCTTCCCTCTTGCTAAGTTTTACTCATTAGGCTATGAGCCCAAAAGCCTAAACCAGTTTTTAGATCTTTCATATCCTCCTCTAATTTGGATTCCTCTCCCCCAGCTTTCTTTGAAATCATGCTGTCTCCCAGCAGTCAATTCTCAAAAGCTTCCACCTACCTGAAGTTCGGGAATTGTAAAATCCCTTCCATCCAGGGTGTCCAATAAAAGAGCAATTGGAAATATTCCTTCAGTTGAGGTGGTTTTATATGCTGTAGGGGATTTCATGGAGAAGGAGGTGACAAACTCCATATTTACTTCTGTTAAAATCTTCCAGTAAAGGGGTTTTCAAATTTATTATCTACTTGTGATGTTTTGTTTGCACTGCATACTACTAGTAAATGCAAATATAACTCAAACTAAAAGAATTCATTATAACACAGATTTGTGGTCCCATCAAACAGCAAAATCTCAGATTTCAATATTTACACTTATATTTGGTGCAAACTAGTAGAGTAGCATGATCAAAGGACTTTAAGTAAACATACATTATATTGGCATAAAACTCATTCAAGGAGCAAGAGAATCAATATAAAATTTCCAAGTGTCACAGAAGGGCATGCTTTTTTATTTTTTCCAGGGGATGTTGGCAGTTATTCAATCACTATGGTTTTTAGATTCCATTTGGTACAATAAAGGAGTGTGATGCTACACTTCAAAAAATACTTAAAAGTTTACAATTACCAGTCATTACAGTCTTTGCGTGTATCTGATGAAAAATGTTAGGTAACGGTTATAAAAGCATATGAGGGTGTTCCAAACTGGTTAAAAAAAATCGTTTAGAAGGTAAAATCATCCCCAAACTAGTGAAGTTCAGGGCACGAAGTGGGGGGGGGGGGGTCGTATTTGCTGGACATTCCCTTCCCTATGAATGGTTGATTTTTTTTTACATCAATGAATATTTGGCAAAACACAGTAATTCCAACTATTGCTCTCCACTGATTGCTTTCCACTTTTCCTGCTTTGTCATTAGTTTTGTTTTTCTTAGTCATCAAAAGGTGGCCAGTGAGCATATTAAGTATTAATAAGTATTTACGGAAGATAATCAGTTGGTTACACGTTTCGCGTCCCACTCTTACAAACCGAACGTAAATAAATAAGGATTATTGTATTGATGCTATTTATACCCCTTCTATCTAAGCCGGGATGGTTTGTTAGACGTAGAACAAACATAACAAACAACAGCTCCCCAGTGAACACCAAGTAGCACTCAGAGTACGTGACTACACTTCTGTTCAGTGAATTGGCCCCATGGACTTGGAACTATTTCTTCAGCTGTCGTCCCCGAGTCCAAGAGTGTATTTACAATACTAATCAACAGCAGTGATGTTCGCTAAAACCATCTGTGTAGACAAATAAAAGCTACTTCCTGGGGCCTATGTGGCTTGGCTGGTGGAGCAAGAGACATTAATTCTAGAGTCAAGGGTCCAAAGCCTCCTGCAGGGGTGACAGCATTTTCTCCTTCGGTGCAGTTTCCTTCCTTTGTTCTTCAAGGGACAGATCCAAGGAACTATACCCGAGTTACCTTACATACACCTAGATACGATTTAAATGTTATATTTT
>NW_027768580.1:0-295 GCF_054177405.1 Leptonychotes weddellii
GAAATAAACAATACACAGATTGGTGAGTAGCATGTCATATCATGAAAAGTGGTATGGGCAATGATAACGCAGGGGAAGGAAGACAGGGTGTGCAGGTAGAAGTGGAACTTTCAAAATATACATTGGTCAGGGAAGAAGTCACTGTTAAGGTGACATTTGATCAGAAACCTGAGGGTAGAGGAGGGATAACCATGACTTGCATTTTATTTTATTTTATTTTATTTTTTTAAAGATTTTATTTATTTATTTGAGAGAGAGAGAATGAGAGAGAGCACATGAGAGGGGGGAGGGTCAG
>NW_027768581.1:0-295 GCF_054177405.1 Leptonychotes weddellii
ACTAATTAACTCAGTTATTCCTTAAACAAACGAAGAGACAAAATAAACAGAATAAACCCCGTGAGGCTGGCACTGGTCATATCTCTATTTTATTTAAAAAAAAAATACAGGAAGAAATTAAGGCATAAAGAGTCATTCATCTAATGTATTATGAAGCTACAATTCAAGCAGACATCTTAGCTCCAGAGATAATCCTCTTCACAACTATGTTACTTCACTACAAACCCAGAGGTAGAGGCTTAAAGAAAAAAGAAAAGAAAACAGGAAATACAGAATTAGTATTTTTGGAAACAAA
>NW_027768582.1:0-295 GCF_054177405.1 Leptonychotes weddellii
GAAGATTCTTCTTTAAATGGTAATGTTTAAAGAATGTCACATTATATTTCTTTCCCTATTGATCCAATCCCACAACACATATGATCCTTGTTCACGTAGTCTCAGATTTTAAGGACTGTTTAATGGTCTTTTACTTTTAGAAAATGTATAAATAAAGCATAGAAGAGAAGTGTAACTACAAAATAGTACATCAATACTAGATGTTAGGGCTGCCCTTGGATGGCTCAGTTAGTTAAGCATCCAACTCTTGGTTTCAGCTCAGGTCATGATCTCATGGGTTGTGGGATCAAGCCCC
>NW_027768583.1:0-295 GCF_054177405.1 Leptonychotes weddellii
GGGCGCCTGGGTGGCTCAGTTGGTTAAGCGACTGCCTTCGGCTCAGGTCATGATCCTGGAGTCCCGGGATCAAGTCCCGCATCGGGCTCCCTGCTCGGCAGGGAGTCTGCTTCTCCCTCTGACCCTCCTCCCTCTCATGCTCTCTGTCTCTCATTCTCTCTGTCTCAAATAAATAAATAAAATCTTTAAAAAAAAAATACAACTAATAGCTTCTCATACAAATACAATAAAAAGAAAGAAAAAAAGGAAAAATTTTTCTTCTTGTGAGAAGAAGTCTCAGGATTTACTGTCTTAA
>NW_027768584.1:0-295 GCF_054177405.1 Leptonychotes weddellii
TGCGGAAAAAGCACCTGGATTCCCAAGGTTGTGGGACTGGCAACTCCCACCATGACTCCTTAGAGACACAGGGAGCACGTAACAATTTGCCAGCAGGAGACGTTAATGTGATGGAGGCAGAGAGACAGACCTCCCAGGGTCTGAATTAAGTGATAAAAGGTTTATTAAAATTGCTGGGAAGTTGTTTTTTTTTTTTTTTTTAAGATTTTATTTATTTATTTGAGACAGAGAGAATGAGATACAGAGAGCATGAGAGGGAGGAGGGTCAGAGGGAGAAGCAGACTCCCTGCCGAGC
>NW_027768585.1:0-295 GCF_054177405.1 Leptonychotes weddellii
TTGAATGGGGCACTGGGTGTTATATGCAAACAATGAATCATGGAACACTACATCAAAAACGAATGATGAAATGTATGGCGATTAACATAACATAATAAAATAAAATTCAAAAAAATATTTAAAAAAAAAGAATCCTACAGGGATTCACCTATAGTAATCAGCCATATGGTTCCAGCTAGAGAGAATTTCATTAAAATTTCATTAAAATGTATGAGTGTGTCTTTTGAAACAGGAATTCATAGAAAACACTAAATCTTTAAGAGAATTGTATTCACAAATACAATAATGACTTGGA
>NW_027768586.1:0-295 GCF_054177405.1 Leptonychotes weddellii
GGGCCGCGGTGTTCAGGGGTCAAGGGAGGCACGGGACCTCCGTGACGAGTTCAAGCCAACCAATGTCCTGATGACCCCTGTTGAAAATGAAAATCTAACCAAACCACGCCTCTTCTCAAAACCTTTCCGTGGCTCCCTATCACTGACAGAAGGAAGGACAGGCTCCTTAGCAGGCCCACAAAGTTCTCCCACTCTGCCTATATATATACCTGTCTCCTCCATGATGGAAGCACCCAGAAGGCAGGGCCTGGGTCCAGTTTAGGTCTTCAAATCCAGGGCCCGAACAGGGCTGCTA
>NW_027768587.1:0-295 GCF_054177405.1 Leptonychotes weddellii
TTGACAGAGAGAGACACAGCGAGAGAGGGAACACAAGCAGGGGGAGTGGGAGAGGGAGAAGCAGGCTTCCCGCGGAGCAGGGAGCCCGATGCGGGGCTCGATCCCAGGACCCTGGGATCATGACCTGAGCCAAAGGCAGATGCTTTACGACTGAGGATGAATAAACTGTAAATGTTTTTAATTTAAATTTTTTTTTTTTTAAAGATTTTATTTATTTGCGAGAGAGAGAATGAGAGACAGAGAGCATGAGAGGGAGGAGGGTCAGAGGGAGAAGCAGACTCCCTGCCGAGCAGGG
>NW_027768588.1:0-295 GCF_054177405.1 Leptonychotes weddellii
ACTGAGGGTTGCCGGAGTGGTGGGGGGGTGGGAGGGATGGGGTGGTTGGATGATAGGCATTAGGGAGGGTATGTGCTATGGTGAGCGCTGTGAATTGTGTAAGACTGTGGAATCACAGATCTGTACCTCTGAAAAAATAATACATTACATGTTAAAAAAAAAAGAAGAAGAGTAGGAAGGGAAAAATTAAGGGGGGGGGGAATCAGAGGGGGAGAGGAACCATGAGAGACTATGGACTCTGAGAAACAAACTGAGAGGGTTCTAGAGGGGAGGGTGGTGGGGGATGGGTTAGCCT
>NW_027768589.1:0-295 GCF_054177405.1 Leptonychotes weddellii
CTGGGTGGCTCAGTTGGTTAAGCGACTGCCTTCGGCTCAGGTCATGATCCTGGAGTCCCTGGATCGAGTCCCGCATCAGGCTCCCTGCTCGGCAGAGAGCCTGCTTCTCCCTCTGACCCTCCCCCCTCTCATGTGCTCTCTCTCTCTCATTCTCTCTGTCTCAAATAAATAAATAAAATCTTTAAAAAAAAAAAAAAAAAGAAAATGTTCAAGAAAGCATAAAAATAGGGATATTATGACTGGACAAAGTCCAGAATGGGAAAGGGTAAAGTGATTATAAACATAACAGAGCATA
>NW_027768590.1:0-3883 GCF_054177405.1 Leptonychotes weddellii
TTTTCATAATTGTTTCTATTTCCTTGGTGTTAACCATGATCTCTCCCCTTTCATTCATAATTTTATTAATTTGGGTCCTTTCTCTTTTCTTTTGGATAAGTCTGGCCAGTGGTTTATCGATCTTATTAATTCTTTCAAAGAACCAACTTCTAGTTTCGTTGATCTGATCTACTGTGTTTCTGGTTTCTAATTCATTGATTTCTGCTCTAACTCTAATTATTTCTCTTCTAATGTGTGGCTTAGGCATCATTTGTTGCTTTTTCTCTAGTTCTTTAAGGTGTAGAGTTAGTTGGTGAATTCAGGATTTTTCTATTTTTTTGAGTGAGGTTTGGATGGCTATGTATTTCAAGGGAAAGATTTTCAACCTCATTACAAATCTGGGACATTCTAACTGAAATGAATTTTGTCCATCCCATTGTCAAAAATTAAAAAGATTGATTCCATACATAAGTGACAAAAGGTTAGGGAAATTCACTCACCGCCATACTTTATTTGTGGCATTATATACTGCTAAATCTATTAAAGAGCAAGTTGATGTTATTGATTAAAGAACAATACATAAAATATAATTTAATTACATTTTCATACTATTACTTGTATGTATTTATGTGTGTAAATGCCATGGTTAGAAATGGAAAGATGCCTAATGATTTATGTGATTACTTCTGGACAGACAGAGAATAACATCGAGGGAGGGAGAAGAGAGGGGGAAATGAAGTGTATTATTTTATTTCTCTATTTTGTGAAACTTTTACTGATATCTGTTAGTCACATCCTACTTGTCTAAGGTATTTTTAACCTTTTACTGAACATAATGTGTGTTTTGTGCACACACCCATGCACACACACACACAAACAGGTGTAGAGAGCAGTATGCCTATATACACTTGTATATAGCTTGATGAATTTCCACAAGCTGAGGTAGAAACCTCAGACAGATCATGAAACAGAATGCTCCCTACACCTAAGAAGCTTGTGTTTCCTTCCCAATAAGAAACATTGTCTCCCCTCAGAAGGTAATCATTCTAACATCTGATGACTAATATGTTTACTTTTGTTTTATATTAAAGAAATCACATGCTCAGTAATTTTTTTTGTATGTGGCTCCTTTGCTCAACATTATGATTTAGCGTCATCTTTATTATAGCTTCAGATTTTTCATTCTCAATACTCTCCACCACTGAGGTAACATTCCAGAATTTATTTATTCAATCTACCATTGATGGCTATTTGGGTAATGACTCCGTTTAGGAGCAATATACACAGTGCTGCACTGAACATTCTTCTATATGTCTTTTGCTGAACGAACATACGTACACATGTCTGCTAGGTATATACCCAGAAACAGAACTGCAGAACTGCTAGCTAAAGGCTTTGCATTTGTTATTCTTTTCTTTTTTTTTTTTTTAAGATTTTATTTATTTATTTGACAGAGAGAGAGATAGCGAGAGCAGGAACACAAGCAGGGGCAGTGGGAGAGGGAGAAGCAGGCTTCCCGCTGAGTAGGGAGCCCAATGCGGGGCTCAATCCCAGGACCCTGTGATCATGACCTGAGCTGAAGGAAGACGCTTAATGACTGAGCCACCCAGGCGCCCCTGCCTATGTTATTCTTGAGAAGATACTGCCAAGCACTTTTCAAAATGGTTTTATCGATTTCCACTACCACCTATGTTGTATGAAGTTCAGTTTACTCTACATCCTTGCCAAAACTTGGTA
Source organism: Leptonychotes weddellii (assembly GCF_054177405.1). NCBI lineage: Eukaryota > Metazoa > Chordata > Mammalia > Carnivora > Phocidae > Leptonychotes > Leptonychotes weddellii. Next base: position 1,717 of record NW_027768590.1, read on the forward strand.
TTATCAGCCTTTTTCACCTGATCATTCTGGTGGTTTTTTAGTGGTATCTAGTTATGGTTTAATTTGTACTTTATCAAAAATCACTAATAAAGTTAAGCACCTTTTCAGAGATTTAATCGCCGTTTAGATACGCTTCTGTGAAGTGCCTATTCATTTGCCTGTTTTTCTACTGAGTTATTTATTTATTTATATTTGTGCAAATATATATATTATAAATATCTGTTCTCATTCTGTGGGTTGCTTTTTAACTTTTTAAAGATACCTTTTGAAGAATATTTTTTATTTCAATATAATCCAGGTTATCATTTTTATCTTTTATGGTTAATTTGTTTGTGTCCTAATTAAGAATCTACCTACTCCAGAGTAACAAAGATATTTTGTGATGTTTTATCTCACTTGTCTGATTTTTGAAAAGCAATAAAAATATAAAAGATTAGTAAAATCCTTTTTTACGTATAACACCTAAAATTAGAGCACTGACCATCAATAGAATTTCTTAGTGAAAGTTAGTATTTTCATTGCAGTGATCTTGCTGGAAGGGAATACATCAGTCCCATTTGGCATTATAAAGTTTAATTCCACATCAACATTTGTAAATGAAATGCATTGCCACTTGACTATAAAACTGTTGACTGCAGTGAATAGCCATATGCAGAAGGCATAGGTAAATTCACTGAAAAAATAATACCTTAGGGTATCTTCAGATTGATATTCATTATCCTGACAACCAGGAGACAGACTCTTCACCATGTAGCATATGAAAAAGGAGTCAAAAATACATTGTGACTTCAGTGTTAAATTGAAAATGGTCATTGGACTTAGCCAGCATAAACTCATTCTCTACCATATTTTAAGTACTCCTTCTTTATATCCTCTTTTAAATTTCCTCTTTCTCATTTTCTTGGATTAACAAAAGGAATTTGATTAAAGATGAACTTTACTGAAAGAAATCAAGGTTTTCTCTTGTTCTGTTTCTTTTCTAATATTTTTTGTTTAGAGTTTCACAGATTTACAGAGCTCAAAGAGATTTTGAAGTCTTATTCTATCCATCCTTCCAAAAACATCCAAGCCATATGAGAACCAGTCCTGATCATGTGACAACTTGCCAAGACTTCAGCTACGGAGATCATAATCATCTGATTCTGTTTTTGACTTTGACTAAATAAAATATGAAGACTATAAACAACACATAAAACTCACTAAGATAAACTAGAAAAATTGTTTTATTCAATGTCAGGTTTTTGGGGGTTTTTTTTAGTAATTCCTTTTACTACTCCAAGTTATTAAATGATGAATATAAAGTGTTACAGGATTAAATATGTTTAGCATCTTAATGAAGAAGATGGGTTCCATTATTCTCCTAAGGGCTTAGAAAGAAATGGTATTGATTTGCTTGATTTCTCATGTATGTTATCACTTGTATGTATCCTCCTTTAAAAAAGAAATCCACTTTTACCATTTAAATCTGAAATTCACCACTTGTCTATTTGTCATTGAAATAGCTCCCAAGTGTTCTTCTTCTCTTTAGTCACCTATATTTTCAATCTACTCCTTTTCAACTTTATCTTTTCAATTTATCCATTTTTTATGTTGCTTCCCTTTGCTTGTTGCCCTTCAGTGGCTTCCCATTATTAAGGGAATAAAACTCAAAATGTTTAAATCGAGCATCAAAGGTCTTTTAAAAACTGCCCTGAACCTACCTTCCCAACCAGTATTCACAACATTCCCTCATACAAACCCTGATGGCTACATCTCTGGTCTTCAAGCATCACAAACACATGTACATATCCCCATTTTGCATCTATAATCGAATAATTTTCTCTCTTTCTGGAATGTTCTCCTATCTCTTTTCCCTATCTACCTCTTTCAAAGTTAACATCAGGTCCTCCACTTTCTATGACATTTTACTAATCACTCTTCTCTATGAATAAGAACTTCTGTGGAATATGTTGGTTTTGTCATGCACTGAGAACTACCAAATACTATCTGTCCATCCATCCATCCTTCCATCCATTCATGCAGCCATTTATTAAATGAACATGTGTTGGGCGCCTGGGTGGCTCAGTTGGTTAAGCGACTGCCTTCGGCTCAGGTCATGATCCTGGAGTCCCGGGATCGAGTCCCGCATCGGGCTCCCTGCTCGGCAGGGAGTCTGCTTCTCCCTCTG
>NW_027768591.1:0-295 GCF_054177405.1 Leptonychotes weddellii
ACAATCAAAAAGCTAATGTCAGGACTACAAGGTCATATCCTGTGGAGCTCTGTAATTTGGGAGGAAGAGGTGGTAAATCTGCAAAAGGATTCTTCAGTTTACATACCCTAAGGATTCTTGGACTATCTAAACATGGAGTTGCTTTGCACTTGCCCAGAATGATTAAAAAAAGAGGGAAAATCGGTTAGGGCGGAGCAAGGTGGCGGAGGAGTAGGAGACCTGGATTTCGTCTGGTCCCAGGAATTCAGCTGGATAGGGGTCAAACCATTCTGAACACCTATGAACTCAACAGGAG
>NW_027768592.1:0-295 GCF_054177405.1 Leptonychotes weddellii
CAACGGGCGGTGTTGATGTGTGCAGACAGGGCTGGTGAGGCCCTGGGAGGTCGTCGGGGCCCTGAGCCCCCTCAGCACGAAGGTACCAGAGGATGCGGCCAGGTGACACTGACCAGGAGAGCACATCACGGGGATGTGGAGGCCATCCCCAAACTGGCCGCCATGCGAACCCAGGCTCAGCAGCCTGACCCCAGACACACAGCGGGCTCCCTCCTCTCCCAGCCGGTCCTCTGTCTCCGTTGGACAGGCCGGCCTCCTGAGGCTGGAGCCCCACGAGGATGATGGGGGGTGGGCG
>NW_027768593.1:0-295 GCF_054177405.1 Leptonychotes weddellii
CCCCAAGGAAGGTATTTTTAATGTTTTAAATTTTTATAAATGTTAAATGCTGTTGTGGCAGGTAGAACTATTGTATATTTGAAAACTGCATTTATGAGAGTTAGCGGTATAGATTTTTTAAATGCCAGCAAATTTTCCCCATGCATTCCAAATCCATTATCAATCTTGTCAAGAGAGAAGAACCTATCATGACTTCAAAGGACATGCAAACTACATTTATTAATTTCCTGATTCTTTTTGTGTTTTAAGAATAAACTGACAGCTTGAGTTAGAAATAATCCTAAATAAATATTCT
>NW_027768594.1:0-295 GCF_054177405.1 Leptonychotes weddellii
TCTTTATTTGACAGAGAGAGAGAATAATTAGGGGGAGCAGCAGAGGGAGAGGGAGAAGCAGGCCCCCTGCTGAGCAAGGAGCCCAATGTAGGGCTTGATCCCAGGACCCTGGGATCATGATCTGAGCCGAAGGGAGACGCTTAACCGACTGAGCCACCCAGGGGTCCCTTTAAAATGAATTCTTGAGAAGAGCTTAGCCCAACACGTTTGCAGTTTCACATTGTGTTTTGGTCCTTCTCTATCCTTTTGGATGGTGACCCCACCCCGTGCCATTTGCCATGACATGCTAAAAAAG
>NW_027768595.1:0-295 GCF_054177405.1 Leptonychotes weddellii
AGCATAACTTAGCACAGCATAGCATAGCACAGCACAGACCAGCATAGCACAGCACAGCATAGAATAGCATAGCATAGCATAGCATAACACAGCATAGATTAGCATAGCATAGAATAGCATAAGTTAGCACAGCACAGCACAGCACAGCAGAGCATAGAATAGCATAGCAGAGCAGAGCAGAGCATAGCATAGCATAGCATAGCACAGCATAGAATAGCATAGGATAGAATAGCATAAGTTAGCACAGCACAGCATAGCACAGCACAGCATAGCATAGCATAGCACAGCATAGAAT
>NW_027768596.1:0-295 GCF_054177405.1 Leptonychotes weddellii
CTTGGCCCAGCGTGGTTGTGGTAGACCTGGGCTGTCAGCTTCTGGGTCTATTTTGAAGATATAGCAAACAAGACTTCCTGAAGTTTTGGATATGTAATGTAAGGGAAATAAAGAAGTAAATTACTCTTCCAAGTTTTCTGGCCTGAGCAACTGGAAGGATGGAATTGCCATTACCTGGATTAATTTTTAGACCTATTTGCATTTCCTTTTTTTTTTTTTTTTTTTTACTGAACTCTCTATTCATATTCTTTGCTTATTTTTCCATTGTGAGTCTGATCTTCTTCTTAAAGCTTTC
>NW_027768597.1:0-295 GCF_054177405.1 Leptonychotes weddellii
TGCAGCTCACCATTTTCTTCTTCCCTTGCTCTTCATTCCTACAGTGATGTCTGACAATAATAATAATGATGATGATATTATTAATAGTAACTCCCATTTATTGAGCACTTACTATATGCCAAATATCATGTCGAGTACTCCACAGGACTTAATTTTTTTTTTTTTTAAAGATTTTTTATTTATTTATTTGACAGAGAGACACAGCGAGAGAGGGAACACAAGCAGGGGGAGTGGGAGAGGGAGAAGCAGGCTCCCCGCAGAGCGGGGAGCCCGATGCGGGACTCGATCCCAGGAC
>NW_027768598.1:0-295 GCF_054177405.1 Leptonychotes weddellii
TTTTGCTCATGTTCAGACTGATGATAAAATTGACTCTGGTTACCGAGGAAAAGTCGGACATTTGAAATAATGGCAAGACAAATTGTTTTCACATTGCTTGGCATTTTAAACCTAAGATTGAGGTAATTTGTCAATATCATCATGTGACTCCCTAATGATTTCTATATTACACATTAAAAGTAAAATAAGTGGCTTAGACGGAGTTAATGGCAGAAAGTATGATGATCTCATATTCACAATTTATTATACCATGCTCAAGATTTTGTTTATGCTTTTCGTGGAAGAAAAGTATATC
>NW_027768599.1:0-295 GCF_054177405.1 Leptonychotes weddellii
TCTCAACTGCTTTCTTGGCAAGCCAGGAAGGGCATGTTCCCCTTGCCCACTCGCTTGAGAGAAAAAGATGAGGTCACTCATTTGTCAGGGAGCCAAGCAATGAGCTGGGCCACTGCAACCAGGAGCGGGGGCCGGCATCTCCAGACAAACCTCAGCCAAACCCATTTTATATCTGGATGTTAGAAATTAGGGAGCCTGGCTGAACAAGGACAAGAAATGGCCGACCTATCTCCAAGCGAGTGCTCCCAGAGACCGCAGGGCCGGAGCCCCACCTGGCTCCACAGTCACACCAAAT
>NW_027768600.1:0-3883 GCF_054177405.1 Leptonychotes weddellii
AAAAAACAAAAAACAAAACAAAAAAAATGTACTTGCTGATTCACACAATGGTATTGGAGCACAAATGTTCAGGCTGTCCACACTGTCCTCAGTTAAAATGGCTTATTTTCTACCATGGACTCAACATGTAACTCATTTCAAAATACTTTATCAAAACTGATCATTTTATTTTATCAAGTAAAATGTCCTATCTACAAATGTATGGGTCCTTAAAGCCACTTCAAATGTATAGAGTCATTTCACTGACGGCTGTGCCTATAAAACTGATCAAATGATGTTATACTAATGCTTTGTCAGCTTACCATTGTCTGTTTTAGAGTTGTGTAAATGGTGGAATACCAGGAAGAGTGCAATCACAACAAATCAAATAAATGCAGCTGTCAGAACCAGTCAAAGTAGTCAAGCCTAGGGATCATTGTCCAACTTTTGCAACAGACATCAGGTTTTGCAACAGTGAGAAATGAGATAAATTTTCCAGCTCACAGAATAAGTTATTGAAAAACTTGGGAATGGAAGCTATCAATATATCATAAGTATATTTCAACACCTGCTCTATGAAAAAAATTAATTCCCAAAGCCAAAATGCAAGGCAGATTTGGTCACCCTACACAATATACACAGAAAGTCATTAACATATTGTTTTTTTTATCTCAGGTATGACCTTTCCACTTGTGAGATGTAGCACAAGCGTGGAGGTGAATTTAAATAAGTTACTTCTTACGATAGTTGCCCTGGGCAAATGGTAGACTGATTAAGACAGTTGAAATTTAAAATACTTAAATGTAGATAATCACCAATAAAATATATGTCATATTCACTTGGGCATTATTTATTAAAAACTGAGGCTAAGTGTCAAAAGCACAGCCACTTGATACTGGAGAATTTAATGAAAGTGTTGGTAATGGTCGTCAGACTGAGGGAAGGCAGAGTTCTAATATCTCCAGAGTCAACATTCACATGTTCAGAAATTAGACTTTACAAAGTCATCAAAAAGTGATCAGTTTCTGAGGAAATACATTAAACTCACAGGGTCATGATTTATTAACTAAAAAAAAAAAATCATGCCAGGAGTTGTTTATCTACCAAAGTTAATATTATTATTCATTTGAGTGGGAGATCTCCTCCTGTATACTCTGGAGAACACATCAAGATCAGGAGGTAACTTGGTATTCTTAAAATTAAAAGAAAAAAAAAATGAAACCTCATTTTTAAAATTAAAAGCAAAAAACCTTTATTTAAAAAATTAAGCTGCAGTATCCTCATACTGTTTTTGACAAGATAACCTGGCACCACCTATTAGAACAATAGCACCAACAACAGTCTTTAAAAGACTGAAAAAGAGGGTCTCTGGCTCCAAGTGTAAGGAGCTTAGAAATTACCACCCCACCCTCACAGCAATGAAAAGTTGAGCCCTGAAGAAGGGGAGCACACAGGGAAAACTGTTGCCCCCAAGATTGAAGAGACAGGTGAATATAGAATTCATGACTTACCAGAATGGAAACTCATGAGCAGAAACCACGACAGGAACTACTTCATCCAGCAACAGTAGAGTGAATGTATTGCTCAGGCTTTCATCAATCATACGATAAAATGAATATGTATAGACTACTTTATCCAGCAGCAGCACAATGCACAGAGCATTCCCTGTAAGAGACCATAGTCTGAGCTATAAAATAAACCTTAACAAATTTAAAAGAATAGAAACCAGAAGATGTCTGCTCTAATACTGTAATGAAATTAAATCAGACACCAATAACAGAAAGATAATTGGAAAATCACAAAATAGGTGGAGATTAAACACACTTCTAAATAATACATAGGTCAAAGAAATCCCAAGAGAAATTTTAAAATCTTTTGAAAAAAATGAAAATTAAAACACAATTTATCAAAATTTGTGGAAGTCTGTGAAAGTAGTAGTTAGAAGTTTATAGCATCAAATGCATTTATTAGAAAAGAAGAATGACCTAAAATCAGTAATCTAAATTTCCATTAGGACAGTAGAAAAAAAACAAATTAAATCTAAGAAAGCAGAAAAAAGAAATAATAAGAATTAGAGCATAAATCAATTAAATTAAGAATAGGAAATCAATAGGAAAAAAATTAATGAAATAAGTGGTTATTTGAAAAGAACAATAAAGTCAAGAAACCTTTAGTGTTTAGAGGAAGGACACAAATTACACCAAAAATGAAAGAAGGGACATCTTAGAGATCCCTGGAACATAACAGAATAATAAAAGAAAACTATGATCAACTCTATGCCCATAAATTTAATACCTAGATTAAATGGACCAATGTCTCTTAAAAATTGAATAATTAAAAACCTTCCAAAAGAGAAAGTACCAGGCCCATGTGGATTCCCTGGTGAATTCTCTCAAACATTAAGGGAAGAAATGATACCAATTATGTACAGTTTCTTTCAGTGTATAGAAGCCAAGAAAACACTACCTCTTTCTATGACACAAGCATTATCCTAATACTAAAACCAGAACGAGATATTACAAGAAAACTAGAGACCAGCATCTCTCATGAACATAGATGGAAAATTTCTCAACAAAATATTGGTAACTCAAGCCCAAAAATGTATAAAAAACCATGAAATATGAAAGGCTGATTTCACATTTGAAAATGAATTAATGTAGGGGCGCCTGGGTGGCTCAGTTGGTTAAGTGACTGCCTTCGGCTCAGGTCATGATCCTGGAGTCCCAGGATCGAGTCCCGCATAGGGCTCCCTGCTCGGCAGGGAGTCTGCTTCTCCCTCTGACCCTCCTCCCTCTCGTGCTCTCTGTCTCTCATTCTCTCTCTCTCAAATAAATAAAATCTTTAAAAAAAAAAAAGAAAAGAAAAGAAAATGAATTAATGTAATCAGAGCCACAGACTGAAAAGAAAAAAAAATCACATGATCTTATCAATAGATGCATAAAAAGGATTTGACAAAATCCAATGTTCATTCATGATAAAATAACAAATTAGGAATGGAGAATTTTCTCAACTTTATAATAACTATCTGTAAAATATCTACACCTGACATCATATTTAATGATGAAAAAATCAAAACGTTCCCACTAAGATGAAGTACAAGGCAAGAATGTCCTTTCTCACTACACCTTTTCAACATCGTATTGCAAGCTCTTATTAATGTAATAAAGCACAAAAAGGAAATAGAAGGTCTACAGATTGGGAAAGAAGACCCAAAACAGTTTTTGTTGCAAATGACATGATTGCCTATATAGAAAATCTGAAAGAATCAACAGTAACAACCACAAAAACCTCCTGGCACTAGTAGGTAAATATAACTAGGTATAAGATACGATTTTAATAAACAAATTAGTTGCTTCTCTGTATATAAACAATAAACAAAACTTGAAATTAAAAACATTATACAATTTACATTAGAAAATAAAATTCTTTGGTATAAATCTAACAAAATATGTATAACACCAATATGAGGGGAACTATAAAACTAGGAGAAATGAAATAAAAAAAAATAAATGGAGAGAGATTCCACATTCATAGAGAGGAACAATTAATATTTTCAAGATGTCAGTTCTTCCCAACTGGATTGACAGATTTGAAGTAATCCCAATCAAAATTCCAGCAACAAACTACTTCTAAAGTTTAACAGAGTTTATAGTCAGCCTAAATATATATTTGTATATATATAGAGAGAGATTTTGTGTTTTTTTTTTGGCAGTTCAAGCCCCATGTTGGGTGTGGAGTCCACTTTTTATTTTTTTATTTTATTTTATTATGTTAGTCACCATACAATACATCATTGGTTTTTGATGTGGTGATCCACGATCCACTGTTTTCGTATAACACCCAGTGCTCCATGCAGTACGTGCCCTCCTTAATACCCATCACCAGGCTAACCAACCCCCATTCC
>NW_027768601.1:0-295 GCF_054177405.1 Leptonychotes weddellii
GTTCCCTGAAGCCCAGAGGGGTTTCAGGGAGGAAAGGGAGCCCTGTGTTTAGGAATGATGCTGCATCTGTCCTTTCTCCCCTCCCAGCTCACCTGGGGCAGCCCCAGTCATCCCCCCCTCCCCGAAGGTGAGCCTCTCAACACCCCACACCTTCTTCCCGAACATCACAGCAAGACTGCCCGAGGCTAAGCTCTAGGAAGGACATCGGGCGGGCAAAAGCCAACAGGCACAATGTGTAAGGGGGCACATTTTCTCCTTGCTCTTCCCGCTGGAGATTCGTACAGGGTGAGAACTG
>NW_027768602.1:0-295 GCF_054177405.1 Leptonychotes weddellii
TGGTTAAACTTCTAGAAGTAGAATTGCCGTGTCAAAGAGGGGACTCGCTTTTAAAGGCTTTGCTGGATGGACGCTGCCAGATTCTCCTCCAGAAAAGGACTAGTTTACACTCCTTCCAGCAGTGCCTGAGTGTGCCAGCTTCCTTGCATGGCCAGGTTATTAACTTTTAATCAAATGAAGGCCCAGGAAAAAATAGGAGGTACTTCCCTGGGGATAAAGTGTTCCTTGCCTTTGCTCGTTAAGCAGTAAAAGCTTGCCTGTGTCACGCGTGCAGGCAGCGCCCTCTACTGGTTTT
>NW_027768603.1:0-295 GCF_054177405.1 Leptonychotes weddellii
TCTACTTCATTCATCTTTTTCTTTTGAATCATGGAAGAGCTTTAAAAGAATATTCTATACATAATGGACTCACTTTTCACAGCATCAGTTCAGTTCTTCTCCAGTATGACTTTAATTATGTTGCTTCATTTTAAATGTGCTCGCTATATATTTTTATCCTTTTTCATCTAGAATGTCTTTTTAGTTTTTTTTTTTTTTTTCCAGCTTGTTCTCACATCTTTCTATCCTGTTCCATTCAGGCCATGTCTTCTTGCAAACTACTGAGAATACCAACTTGTTCCCTGAAATTTTCTAG
>NW_027768604.1:0-295 GCF_054177405.1 Leptonychotes weddellii
GGATTTCTTTTGCTTGGATCACTTGCAGAAGGGTTGTACAAATTTGTATTCTCACCCATTGTGCAGGAGAGTGCTGGTCTTTTGCACCCTGACCTGCATTGACCTTTAGTTATAACACACACACCCCTTTTGTAACACACCTTTTGCCAACTTGACAGGTGACAGTGCTTTCTTTATATACATTTGTTTGGTTGTTGGATTTACACTGAGAAGTCACCTGGGGACTGCAGTGGAGTAAACCCTCTTGAGGGACCCCTAGGAAACATGCCAGTACTTCTTGGGGACCCTTGCCAGG
>NW_027768605.1:0-295 GCF_054177405.1 Leptonychotes weddellii
TACCGACGACGATCAGGGCACCTGCCGGCTTAGTGCTGATTTCAGCGGCATCGCACCCCCGTCCTGGGGAGGGTGTCTGTGCACCTCTCCTGTCCTGCCCCACCTGCTGTCATGGCTGTTTGGATGTTTGTGTTTATCATCATCTTGCTTTTTAGATGTGTATAGTTTTACCGTCTACGCCGCTGCTTTTCAACGAGATCTCATTTAGTGTGGCTCGTTTTGACGTTTATAAGGAGCGTATGATGTGGTCTGAGTGTTCTGAGCCTTGCTTCCTTCCGCTCGGATTTCCGTCGGA
>NW_027768606.1:0-295 GCF_054177405.1 Leptonychotes weddellii
GCTCTGGGGACAGGCTGCCCAGCACCCCAGGGTTCCCCACTGGGACCTGTGCAGGGTTCTCCCAGGCACTGCTGGCTTCTCAGAGGCTGGGGTCCAGTTGTGCCCAATGGCAGAGCCCTCCTGCCCAGAGCCCCTCTCAGCACAGAACCAGCAGCAGCTAAGACTGTGTCATGGAGTCAGGGACCTTGGCCCACACTGGGAACCCCGGGCACTGGGGCTTCCTGGTCAGTAAGGGCCCAAGGCCTAGAAAATTGCCTGCAGTCATTGGAAGCAGGTGGAATGTTGGTTCCTATTT
>NW_027768607.1:0-295 GCF_054177405.1 Leptonychotes weddellii
GCTCTCACTATGTCTCTCTCTGTCAAATAAATAAATAAAATCTTAAAAAAAAAAATGTCTATAAGGAAAGTCTGGAAGGGATTCGTGGACGTATCAGAGTAGACGTTACTATGGTTTTTAATTTCTTTTTCTCCTTTTTTAAGCTTCCTTGTATTTTGAAAATATTTTTATAATAAGCGTACATTATTTTTATAAGAATTCAGAAGTCTTTTTGAAAGCTCTACTATGAGACATTAACCCTTACTATCCTACGGTCCATTTAGACAGTGCCCCAATGGTGGCGGGGAAGGCACGA
>NW_027768608.1:0-295 GCF_054177405.1 Leptonychotes weddellii
GGAAAGCAGCTCTCTCGAACATTATAGGTGGTGATGCGAAATGTGACAACCTTATGAAGGACATTGACGATATCTACAAAATGACATATCACTTACGCTTTGATTTCAGAATCTATCCTAAAGACACACTGGCAAAAGTAGGAGAAGACATACACACTGCAGCCCTATTTGGAGGAGCAAAAAACTAGAAGCAACCCAACGTTCACCAAAAGGAGAACGCTAAATAAAATTTGGTACCGCAACACAATGGAATTCTATAGAGCAGTAAAAGAGAATGAGGAATATCTACATGCTG
>NW_027768609.1:0-295 GCF_054177405.1 Leptonychotes weddellii
AGTATTGGCAAGTGCTGACTTGTATCTATGTATCCTCAAACTGTTTATTAAGCATCTACTGTATACCATGTTCTGTGGTAGATCCTGTGGAAAACGAGTGGTTTCTGTCCTGAAGAAGCTTTCAGTTTACTGGGAAAATCCGATATACCTATATAATGAAACAGTAGTAAAAGGTATATATGGGTGCAGTATTTTATGGTTTATTAAGAACTTTCACGTGTCCGTTGCAACAACACTCTCAAGGGGGAGTAGAGAGTATATTTCTCCCATTTTATTGGTGATGACTCTGAGATCC
>NW_027768610.1:0-295 GCF_054177405.1 Leptonychotes weddellii
CAACGGGCGGTGTTGATGTGTGCAGACAGGGCTGGTGAGGCCCTGGGAGGTCGTCGGGGCCCTGAGCCCCCTCAGCACGAAGGTACCAGAGGATGAGGCCAGGTGACACTGACCAGGAGAGCACATCACGGGGATGTGGAGGCCATCCCCAAACTGGCCGCCATGCGAACCCAGGCTCAGCAGCCTGACCCCAGACACACAGCGGGCTCCCTCCTCTCCCAGCCGGTCCTCTGTCTCCGTTGGACAGGCCGGCCTCCTGAGGCTGGAGCCCCACGAGGATGATGGGGGGTGGGCG
>NW_027768611.1:0-3882 GCF_054177405.1 Leptonychotes weddellii
CCCCCCCCCCCCCCCCCCCGCCCGTGTCACCTCTGCCTGACGCCAGCCAGCTCCGGCTGAGCCTGGAGAGCACGCCGGGAGAGTCGGACACTGGGGCTTATTCAGGCGTATGAACGCACACCAGGGGGCCCCATCCCCGGATTCGGTAGGTTGGAAGTGGTTCCCAGAATGTGCATTCCCAACAAGTTCCCAGTGACGCCCACGTGGCTGGTCAAGGACCAGACCTGGAAAAGTACCGCAGCACAAGTTGCTAGCGCATCCCTTGGGAATGAGGATTCCAAGGTGAGGGCACGGGAAGGGGAAACAGGTTAGGAAGGAGACACAGTAAAAGTAATGCTAACACTAGCTGACACTATTTACTCTAGTCCAGGCAGTATGTTAAGGGTTTAACCTTTATTTTCCCATTTAATCCCCAAATAATTAAATGAAGGAGGGATTAGCATCATTGCCATTTCACAGATGGAGACACTCACAGGGAGATGGAGAGCAGCCAGAGCAGGCGGTGGCTGGGGACGCTGCTTGCCTACAGGGCGCCCACTGCTTGCTGGCACTCCCAAGCTCCCGTATCTGGGCTGGAAATCCCAGATTCTCAGTTTCCCAGTTGTGCCACATATCCTCCTGTGGGCCCTTTCAGATCCACTTTCCTTCTTTCTCTGCCTTGCCCTGGAAGGGCAGAGAAGCCCTACCTGTGTTCTTCCTGCTGGGGTCTGCTGAGGATGGGCCGTGCTGGAGACCCCAGCATAAGCGTGAGGCCAGAGCATCTGCTGACCCTTTTCCTTGGAGATCAGCCTGGTCGGGCTGTGCCTCTGCTCCTTGCTAGGTGGTCTCTCCTATATGATGCCCTCCTTTTGAGGTCCAGTTACTGCTCTGTCCCCTCATCCCTTTGGCCAAGTATGCTGATGCTCCAAAAGTACCAGCTGTGGGGTACTGCCCTAGCCTTTGTGGGTCCCCACTCCCACACCTCAGAAACTAGTTCTCTGTAAATAAACTGTTCTGAGATTATCCTAATTTGAGTGTGCCTCCTTCCTGTAAGGACCCTGACGGTTGCACGAGGCTCTCTTGCAGTTAGAGTTTGAGCATCTACCTGACTCTGTTCTATGAGATCTGATGGGAAGTCTGATGACAGCTCCTGGGAAAGTCCTCCCTGATAAAAGCAAGGAATAACACAAAATGCCTCTCTTCTTTGGCCAATTACCATGAGAGAACAAATCTAAATATCAAGTCAAAATACAAGGGTGGCAGAACCGGGGAAGGAGCTTGGATACCTGATGACACTGGTCACCTCTGGAACTGCCTACCTCCGGGCTTCTTGACTTCTATGGCTAAGGACAGAGAGAAGGTCTTCCTTTTGAATCACTGGCCCACATCAAGCTCTTTTGTCTGTGAAAGGCACAGTGCTGAACTTCATGGTGATACCCGTTGTTTGATTTCCAGTAGAAGGTTAAGGACATAGATTCCTCTAGCGCATTGCTTTTTTTGAAGTTTTTTTTTTTATTTAAATTCCAGTGTACTTAACATAGAGTATTGTCTTAGTTTCAGATGTACAATAGACAGAGTCAACAATTCTATACACTCATGATAAGTGTGCTCTTTAGAGTGCATCACTTTTCACACCTGGGCTCTTAGCCACCCATGGCTGAACCTTAGTAGTCTTATCTGTAAAATGGGGACAAAACATGATTTTCTTGAAAGGGGCTCACCAGATGCTTTCACGAAAGTATAATCAGGAGCGCCTGGGTGGCTCAGTCAGTTGAGCATCCAACTCTTAATTTCAGCTCGGGTCATGATCTCAGGGTCATGAGATCAAGCCGCCCATTGGGTTCCATGCTGAGCATGGAGCCTGCTTGAGATTTTCTCTTTCTCTCCCTCTGCCCCTCCTTTCCCCCCACTCGTAAATGCTCTCTCTCTCTCTAAAATAAATAAATTAATCTTAAAAAAAAAGGTCTAATCAGCTCTGAGAATAATGACAAGTTTATGTTGCTCATTCCTCCTTCAGAATCTAGCAACAATTTACAAATTGGCAGTCCCCAAAGTAAAGATTCACTCAATTAGCATTCAACAACTAAACTGGACAAAAAGACTGATTTATTATGGTAAAAACTAGCACAACCATACATACCTTATAACCCTACTCAAGCAGGCACATGCCTTAGAAAAAAAAAACTAAGACCTTTTTTTATTACAAATAAAACAATTTCAACTTTCTTGTTTTAATTAAAGAAAAAAAGTAGCACTAATAGTATACTTCTTGTATATTATTGACAGGTGAATAGATTCATGATTACTTAGAACCTTGAATCCAATTGTCTAAATTGCTCTTATCCAAATAGAAATCAATGCTTTGTATTTGGCGAATGCAACACAAGGTACCAACTGCACAGAGTTAAGATGAAAAACCCATAAAACAAATGGGTGTGATATAAATGGATAGTCAATAAGCTATTAAAAATAGTTACTGAATATTTACTACATGCCAGAAAATACACAGAGGGGGAAAAGAAAGAGCTAATGAGTATATTTTAAGATGCTCAATCTTGTTAATAGGCAAAGAAATTAAAATATTTTTAAAAGCATGAGTAAGAATCTTAACAACTAAAAGCTCATTACTCTCTCCACCCCCACTTTTATTTTTTTATTTGTTGTATTTAAGCCCAAGTTAGGGCAGCTACCCAGGATACACAATCTTCACAAAGAAGAGAGTGCTTCAGGAAAGGAAGATTTGGTGTAGGATTATATACATTTTTTTTTTACATTAAATAGTTACAAATCAAAACAAAGGACATTTCAGAAAGTGGCAGACCTTATCTTAAGCTTCTAGTATATGCAGGGCTGTATGACTTTAATCTTATGGAAACCAGGGAAGTTTCTTCCTTTTTCTTATCTTTTGTGTTCAGAATGCTTTTTGGTTGTTTTCTTTAACAAGCAGACCTATAATGTGTGGGCTTGGGGCAGAAATAGAGCCCATGCTTTGAGGTTTTGCCAAGTCATTCTGACCTTGGTAAACGTTAAAGAACAGCTTCCCTGGGAGCCCAGGAGCAGGGCCCACAGACATGAAAAGTTGAAAATTTCCTTTACCAACTACAAAGCTATAATCAAACAGACAAATAGACACATAGACCAATGGAAAGAATCAAGATCCCAGAAATAAACACCCTCATACACAGTCAACTAATATTTGACAAGGCAGCCAAGAAGACTCAATGGAGAAAGGATAGCCTCTTCAATAAATGGTGTCAGGAAAATGGGTAACCACATGCAGATGAATGAGATTGGATCCTATCTTACAAAACTCACAAGAATGGTTTAAAGACTTAAAGAACTGATACCATAAAACTGGAAGAAAACAGGAAAAGCAACTTGACATTGGTCTTGGCAGAGATTTTTTGGATAAGACATCAAAAGCATAAGCCACAAAAGTAAAAATTAATAAGTGGGACTACATCAAACTAAGAAATTTCTGCACAGCAAAAGAAACCATCAACACAAAGAAAGGCAACCTACTGAATGAGAGAAAATATCCATAAATCATATATCAGGTAAGGGTTGATATCCAAAACACATAAAGAACTCATTTAACTCAATAGCAAAATTACAAACAATCCAATTAAAAAATGGGCAGAGTTCTTTTTTTTATTATGTTATGTTAGTCACCATACATTACATCATTAGTTTTTGATGTAGTGTTCCATGATTCATTATTTGCCTATAACACCCTTCGGCTCAGGTCATGATCCTGGAGTCCCTGGATCGAGTCCCGCATCCGGCTCCCTGCTCTGCGGGAAGCCTGCTTCTCCCTCTGCCACTCCCCCTGCTTGTGTTCCCTCTCTCGCTGTCTCTCTCTCTGTCAAATAAATAAATAAAATCTTAAAAAAAAAAAAAAAA
>NW_027768612.1:0-295 GCF_054177405.1 Leptonychotes weddellii
ATATGTAGTGCAAAACGTTCCTTCTCTGTTAGCACCAAGAAATTTTCAGTTATCTTATAGATGACAAAAGCTTCTTAGTAGCCAGGTCCTTCATCTGCTTTATGATTGTAAGAAATGTAATGGTTTCAGAGGTTATCTGATCCACTTCAGTTTAAGATAATGAATCCAAGTTCAGGGAGGCTAGATTAGTTAGTAGCCAAAAGAATGTCAGGATCCAAAGCAGAAACCACTTTTGTGATTTTTCCTGATATGCTGCTCAGTAATCCTACCATTTAAGCATTGTATTTTCCTATCC
>NW_027768613.1:0-295 GCF_054177405.1 Leptonychotes weddellii
GTCCTTCCCCACTCCCTGTGGGCTCCACCACACACTCCAGCCTCGCGTCCCATCCTTCTCTGCATCGGCCACATCAGTCTTCTCCCAATTCCTCTGACATCCCAGCACAGTCCCACCCCAGGGCCTTGGCACATGCCGCTCCCTCCACTGGGAAACTCCTACCAGGTGGCCTGCTCCGCTCCCTCCCTGCTCATTCAGGTCTCTGCGCCAGGTCACCTTCTCCTCTGGCCCCTCTATGGCAGGTGTCACCTACACAACCCTCCCCCGCCAGTCTCCTCCCCTTCCGGGTTTCTCT
>NW_027768614.1:0-295 GCF_054177405.1 Leptonychotes weddellii
GGAGTAACAATGGGAAATACTTTGAGATGCTTGATTTCATAAAGCCACTAGGTGGCATCTTTATAGAAATAAAAGCGCATTAAAAGAAATACTTATTGTATAAATCAATACTGAGATAAAGGTAGATGTTTCATGAAAAATAAAGATAAGTCATTTTGGGCACTAAATCCTGAGAAAATGCATAAGTTTATTGTGAAAACTAAAATATGAAATTTAAAAATTACCACTTTCAGAATTGAGAGTCTTTTTCCTATTGGTTTTCAGTTTGCATTCACATTTATTTTGTATAACCAAA
>NW_027768615.1:0-295 GCF_054177405.1 Leptonychotes weddellii
GTGTTCTTTCACAAGCCACAACAAGTGATCAGCGTTTGCTATTTTTATTTCCCTATTAAAGTACTTTCATTATTTAAAAAACTGAAGCAGGGTCTGGACAAGTGCAGCTGAACCAGATGGAGCTAAGATATTTAGACCTAAGAATATAAGAAATTTTTATTACAGTTCCTCAGAACAAAGGTGAATCCTAATTTCCTATTGCCAATAGGGGCATCCAGAAGATTTGGGGGGATTAGTTGGTCGTTGTTCTTCATGACACGAACCTCTAGAGTTTCAGGATGGATCCTGAATCCTC
>NW_027768616.1:0-295 GCF_054177405.1 Leptonychotes weddellii
TGACATAAAATATCTTGAAAATCGAGGAATTGTGTTATTACCATTATTATCTGTGTTGTAGAAGCAGGTGAATCTGTTCACAGAAAACCACATTTGATGTCTGACCAATAGAGAACAAATGATATGGATATAGTTAGCTGTAGATAGAGATACTGCCCGCTGCAACCCATGGCTGACCTCGTACTCTCACCCAGCAATCCTTGTACCATTTCTGCAACTGTACAGTGTGGTGTGTATATAGGAAACATAATAAATCCTATTACTGTGGCTTATTCAGATTCACACATATATTAAT
>NW_027768617.1:0-295 GCF_054177405.1 Leptonychotes weddellii
CTGGGAGTGGGGGAGACGCCCGCACCACCGGACTTGTGACCCTGTTGCCTGGGGGTAGAGGTCTCCTTCCCCAGGATCGGGGGTCTGGACACTGCTCGCCGTGGGCTTCTGAAAGGGCTGTCGTGCTGCCTGCGTTGAGCACTCTGTCAGCTAAACACACGGATCTGCACGCGGCATCGGGGTCACTGGTGGCCAAAACCCAGAGTCTGGCTGGGAGTGTCTTCTCCCAGCCGACTGTGAGTCCGTCTGTTTGGGGTGGTGATGACAGGACAGCACAGAGGGGGTCTTGTAAACA
>NW_027768618.1:0-295 GCF_054177405.1 Leptonychotes weddellii
CCCCAAGGAAGGTATTTTTAATGTTTTAAATTTTTATAAATGTTAAATGCTGTTGTGGCAGGTAGAACTATTGTATATTTGAAAACTGCATTTATTAGAGTTAGCGGTATAGATTTTTTAAATGCCAGCAAATTTTCCCCATGCATTCCAAATCCATTATCAATCTTGTCAAGAGAGAAGAACCTATCATGACTTCAAAGGACATGCAAACTACATTTATTAATTTCCTGATTCTTTTTGTGTTTTAAGAATAAACTGACAGCTTGAGTTAGAAATAATCCTAAATAAATATTCT
>NW_027768619.1:0-295 GCF_054177405.1 Leptonychotes weddellii
AAAGCTAGCCAACCATAAGACATGTGATGCCGTCCTTGACCAGCTACCTCTCAGTGACTTTGCCAGCTAACTGCAGATACAAGATGAAATCACCCGAACATTGCTCATTTCAGTAGAACCTCCCTGCTCACCAGAAGACTCTTCACCAATAATAAATGCTTACTGTTGTTATTCCAGAATAGTTAACTGATAACTGATACAACCACTTAAGTTTCCTTTCTGCAAATGGAGATTGGAATTATATTCCACCATAAGTAGAAGGTAGATTTTTTGTAGTCCTGGCCAAGTCTTCCTG
>NW_027768620.1:0-295 GCF_054177405.1 Leptonychotes weddellii
CTGAGAGAAACTGGTTCAGAGAAGGTAGGTGACCTCCTCAGGTAAGTGACCTCTCATGTAGGTGACCTCTTCAGGTAAGTGACCTCTCAGGTAGGTGACCTCTTCAGGTAAGTGACCTCTCAGGTAAGTGACCACTCAGGTAAATGACCTCTCCAGGTAAATGCCTTCTCAAGGTAAGTGGCCTCCTTAGGTAAGTGACAGTGTCAAGTGACGTCCTTGGGTTAGTGTCTTCCCTGGGGTCACGTGGCAGGTATACGATGGAGTCAGGATTTGATCTCCTCAATCTCAAAGCTCC
>NW_027768621.1:0-3882 GCF_054177405.1 Leptonychotes weddellii
GATCTCATTCCTTTTGATGGCTGCATAATATTCCATTGTATATATATACCACCTCTTCTTTATCCAGTCATCTGTCGATGGACATCTTGGCTCTTTCCACAGTTTGGCTATTGTGGACATTGCTGCTATAAACATCGGGGTGCATGTACCCCTTCGGATCCCTACTTATTTTTGCTTTTGATGCCCTTCCCTGAGGAGACCTATCCAAGAAAAAAAAAATTGCTAAGACCAGTGTCAAAGAGCTTACTGCCTATGTTTTCTTCTAGAGTTTTAAGTTTCAGGTGTTATATTTAAGTCCTTTGGCCACTTTTTATTTATTTTTGTATATAGTATAAGAAAGTGGTCCAGTTTCGTTGTTTTGCATGTAGCTGTCATGTGTCATCTTCAGTTTCTTTCAGTGATGTTTTATAGTTTTCAAAGTATAAAATTTCACCTCCTTGGTTAAATTTATCCTTAGGTATTTTATTCTTTTTGATGCAGTTAAAAGTGGAATTTTTAAAAATAGCAGCCTTTCCAGCAGGAGCTCAAAACTTGAAACAATTAAAACAAACAGATTCAATAAATAGAAGGTAGACAATACAGGCTTCCCCCATTGTATATTCTTACCTCCTTTGTCATAGATGAGTGGATAAAGATGTGATATATATATAATGGAATATTACTCAGCCATAAAAGAAAGAATGAAATCTTGCCATTTGCAACAACATTGATGGACCTAGAGGGTATAATGCTAAGTGAAATGTCTGTCAGAAAAGACAAATACCATATAATTTCACTCATATGTGGAAATTAAAAAACAAACAAGAAAACAGACTCTCTTTAAGATATATTTGTTTTAGAGTGAGAGAGAATGCACACAAGCAGGGGGAGGGGTTGGGAAGAGGGAGAGGGAGAGAGAGAATCTCAAGCAGACCCCCTCCCCACCCCCCCCCATCAAGTGTGGAGCCTAACACTGAGCTCAGTCCCATGACTCTGAGAACATGACCTAAGCTGAAATCAAGAGCTGGAGGCTTAACAGTCCCATCCAGGCGTTCTCAAAACCAGATTCTTAAATTTTACAGAGAACAGACAGGTGGTTGCCAGAGGGGAGGTAGATGAGGGGATGAGTAAAATAGATAAAGGGGATTAAGAGTACACATTCTTGATGAGCACTGAGAAATGTGTAAAATTGTTAAATCATTGTACATCTGAAATTAATATAACACTGTCAATTATACTTGAATTTTAAAATTTTTAAAATTTTTTCTGATAGTTTATTAGTGTATAGAAATACAACAACAACAAAAGAAATACAACAGATTTCTGTAGATTGATTTTTGTCTCTTGCTACTTTACTGAATTCATTTATTAGTTGTAATGGTTTTTGGTAGAGGCTTTTGGGTTTTCTATATATAGTATGTCATCTGCAAATTGTGATACTTTTAATTCTTCCTTTACAATTGGGATAGCTTTTTTTTTCTTGTCTAATTGCTATAGCTAGGTCTTCCAATAGTATGTTGAATGAAAGTGGGGGGAATGGGCATCCATGTCTTGTTTCTGATCTTAGAGAAAAAGCTTTCTGTGGGTTTGTCATATATAGCCTTTATTATATATAGACATTATTATGTCATATAAGCCTATGTTATTATTATTTAGTATGTTTCCCCTAAACTCACTTTGTTGAGAGTTTTATAATGAACGGATATTAAATTTTTCAAATGCTTTCTCTTGGGGCACCTGGGTGGCTCAGTCATTAAGCGTCTGCCTTCAGCTCAGATCATGATCCCAAGGTCCTAGGATTGAGCCCCACATTGGGCTCCCTGCTCAGCGGGGAGCCTGCTTCTC
Source organism: Leptonychotes weddellii (assembly GCF_054177405.1). Lineage (NCBI taxonomy): Eukaryota > Metazoa > Chordata > Mammalia > Carnivora > Phocidae > Leptonychotes > Leptonychotes weddellii. Next base: position 1,825 of record NW_027768621.1, read on the forward strand.
CCTCTCTCTCCACTGCTCTCCCTGCTTGTGCTCTCTCTCTCTCTCAAATTAATAAAATCTTTTAAAAAAATGCTTTTTCTGCATCTTTTGAGACAATCATATGATTTTCATCTCATTTTGTTAATGTACTGTATTGCATTGATTGGTTTACAAATATTGAACTATCTTTGCATTTCTGGAATAAATCCCACTTGATCATGCTATATAATCTTTTTAATGTATTGTTGAATTTTGTTTACTGATACGAGGAATTTCGTCAGGGATGTTGGTCTCTAGTTTTCTTTGTGTGTAATGTCTTTGGTTTAGGTATCAGAGTAATGCTGGTCTTGAAGAATGAACTTGGAATTTAATTTTTGAAATAGTTTCAGAAAGATAGGTATTTACTATTCTTTAGATATTAGGGGGAAAAAAAAGGATTCATCTTTGGAGCCTGGTCCTGGTTTGCTGGGAGGTTTTTTTTATTATGGATTAAATTTTATTACTAGTAATTGGTCTGTTCAAATTTCTATTTCTTCCTGATTGAGATTGGAAGATTGTATGTTTCTAGGTATTTATCCATTTCTTCTCAGTTGTACATCTGTTGGCATCTAATTATTCTTAGTAGTCTTTTATAATCCTTTATATATCTGTGGAATTAGTTGCAACTTCTCTTTTTTTTCATTTTTTATGTAATTTATTATGTCTATTTGTTATTTATATGTCTTGATGAGCCTTATTAAAGGTTTCTCAGGTTTATTTTTTTTGTTCTCTGTTTCATTTATTTCCACTCTGATTTTATGATTTTCTTTCTTCTACTAACTTTGGGATTTGTTTATTCTTCTTTTTCTGGTTCCTTTATATGTAAACTTAGATTTTTTTCTTGTTTGTTGAGGTAGACCTGTATAAACTTTGTTTTTATAACTTTTTTTTTTCCTGTGTCCCATTAATTTTGGAGTGTTGTTTTCATTTGTCTTAAGGTATTCTTTTTAATTTCCTCTTTGATTTTTTCTGATCCATTGGTTATTTAGTAGTATGTTCTTTAGTCTCCACAGGTTTGTGTGTTTTTTTTCAGTTTTCTTGTAGTTTAGTGATTGGAAAAGATGCTTGATATGATTTCAACCTTTTCAAATTTACTGAGTCTTGTTTTGTGGCCTACCTTGATCTATTCTGGAGAATGTTCTGTGTGTACTTGAGAATAATGTTTATTCTGCTGACTTGGATGGAATGTTCTATATATATACTAAGTCTATATGGTCTAATGTGTTGTTCAAAGCCACTGTTTACTTATTGATTTTCTGTCTAGATGATCTGTCCATTGATGTAAGTGAGGTGTTAAAGTCCAGTAGCATTATTGTATTGCTGTCAGTTTCCCTTTGCATGTGTTAATATTTGTCTTATGTATCTAGGTGCTCTTATATTTAGTGAATATATACTTACAAGTGTTTTATCTTCTTGTTAGATTTTTCCTTTAATCATTATATAATTCCCTTCTTTGTCTCATATCACAAACTTTGTTTTTTTTTTTTTTTAAAGATTTTATTTATTTATTTGAGAGAGAGAGAATGAGAGAGAGCACATGAGAGGGGGGAGGGTCAGAGGGAGAAGCAGACTCTGCCGAGCAGGGAGCCTGATGCAGGACTCGATCCCGGGACTCCAGGATCATGACCTGAGCCGAAGGCAGTCGCTTAACCAACTGAGCCACCCAGGCGCCCCCACAAACTTTGTTTTAAAGTCTGTTTTGTCTGATTAAGTATTACTACTTCATCTTTATTTTCATTTCCATTTGCATGGAAATTTTTCCATCCCTTCATTTTCAGTGTGTATGTGTCTTTAGATCTGAAGTGAGTTTCTTTTTTTTTTTTTTTTTAATTATATTTCTTTCTTTATTTTTTTTTTATTCTTATGTTAATCCCCATACATTACATCATTAGTTCTAGATGAAGTGTTCCATGATTCATTGTTCGTGCACAACACCCAGTGCTCCATGCAGAACGTGCCCTCCTCAATACCCACCACCAGGCCAACCCATCCTCCCACCCCCCTCCCCTCTAGAACCCTCAGTTTGTTTTTCAGAGTCCA
>NW_027768622.1:0-295 GCF_054177405.1 Leptonychotes weddellii
TTAAGGACACCTGGGTGGCTCAGTCCCTTCGGCTCAGGTCATGATCCCGGGGGTCCTGGGATGGAGCTCTGAGTCAGGCTCCCTGCTCAGCGGGGAGCCTGCTTCTCCCTCTCCCACTCCCCCTGCTTATGCTCTGTCAAATAAATAAATAAAATCTTAAAAAAAAAATAGACTATTGGGCACCTGGGTGGCTCAGTCGTTAAGCATCTGCCTTCGGCTCAGGTCACGATCCCAGGGTCCTGGGATCGAGTCCCACATCGGGCTCCCTGCTCGGCAGGAAGCCTGCTTCTCCCTC
>NW_027768623.1:0-295 GCF_054177405.1 Leptonychotes weddellii
GCGAGAGCACAAGCAGGGGAGTGGCAGTCAGAGGCAGAGGGAGAAGCAGGCTCCCCACAGAGCAGGGGGAGCCTGATGTGGGACTCGATCCCAGGGCCCTGGGATCATGACCTGAGCTGAAGGCAGCCGCTTAACCAACTGAGCCACCCAGGCGCCCTCAACTTCACTTCTTTTAAAGCACATGCTCATGTCCTATCAGAACTCTGGATCTAAAAAATCAGAAATGAATCTCATCTACAACTAATTAGAAAGTGAAAACACACATGACAAATTCACAAGAACTTCATATAAGATG
>NW_027768624.1:0-295 GCF_054177405.1 Leptonychotes weddellii
CCCCTGCTTGTGTTCCTGCTCTCGCTATCTCTGTCTCTGTCAAATAAATAAATAAAATCTTTAAAAAAAAAAAAAAAAAGGATGTAACTAGGGTGTAATTTGTGTGCCTGAGTCACCCTCCATCACAGCAAATGTTCCAGTGGAGACCCCATCCTTGCTCAGCCTTTTTCCTTTGCCTTTTCCTGCTTCTCTCACTCCTGTGGGCCAGAGGTCACTTTCCAAATAAATCACATTCATTAAATCCCCATCACATGTTCTGCTTCCAAGGAACTCTCATTTAAGACACATCATTAAG
>NW_027768625.1:0-295 GCF_054177405.1 Leptonychotes weddellii
TTAGCTGACTGAGCCACCCAGGCACCCCTGAAGTGTTGTTTTAGTGTATTGTCAGAATATGTGGGAAATTTGACAGGAAAGGAATTATAGAATTACAGTGGTAAGATCATCCTTTGTTATTTTAAAACAATAAAAACAATACTACCAATAATGCTGCCTTATATTTGTATAGTACTTTATAATTTATAAGAATTTTTATCATCCATTGTGTGTTTATCAATAAATCTTTATGTGGGCAGGTCAGATGTTAGTACATGAGTCCATAGGTTCTAAGAGGTGAAATGATTTCTCCAAG
>NW_027768626.1:0-295 GCF_054177405.1 Leptonychotes weddellii
TTGATGATGCATTGTGTGCGGAGTGGTTATAAAAGCGCTTCGTAAACCATACAGCGGGATTTGGGCATTTTTTTCTTTTCAGAACCTGAGGCAGCAGAGCCGGGGGCCTCACCTGGCATCTAATTGTCTCATCTCCCTGCTGCAGGGCCTCCAGCAGAGCTTGTGACAATCGCAGTGGCCCTGGGGCCCAGCCCTCACCCAGAGGCTAAGCTCAGGACTGGGGATCCCCCTGAGCTGTCACATAGGCTCCTCCTTCCTGGGGCCCTCGGGTCTGACTGGAGAGGCCAGCTAGGCG
>NW_027768627.1:0-295 GCF_054177405.1 Leptonychotes weddellii
TAACTGCAAGTCTGTACCTCCCACTCCCCTTTACTTATTTTGCCATTCTTTGCACTCACCTCCCTTCTGACAAACACCAGTGGATTGTTCTGGTTCTTTTTTTTTTTTTTCTTTGTCCATTTGGTGTTTTTTTGTTAGATTCCACATAAAAGTGAACTCATATGGTATTTGTCTTTCTTTGACTTTTTTCTCTTAGCGTAATATCCTCTAGGTACATCCACAGTGGCAAATAACAGTATTTCATTCTTTTTAATAACTGAGTAATATTCCATTATAGAGATGATAGATGAGAGAA
>NW_027768628.1:0-295 GCF_054177405.1 Leptonychotes weddellii
ATCACTGGAACTTAGCTTCATTCAGATGCCAGGATTCCTGCTGACAGTAGCTTTAAGTACTATATAAACAAACTGAATGAATTCTGTGCTAGCCAATATTAGACTAATCAGAGAATCTGAGGGAATGGTATTTGCATGGGAAAATTTACCAAAGACTTGAACAGTGTGGAAACCAGGAGTGAATCTGTTGGGAGACAATTTACCATGAATATTTGCACTTTTCTGCCTGGTTCAGATCTTGGGAGCAAAAGCACATGTTTAAATAATAAACATGCCTTAGAAGATTGAAAGAGTG
>NW_027768629.1:0-295 GCF_054177405.1 Leptonychotes weddellii
GTCCATAGTCTCTCATGGTTCATCTCTCCCTCCAATTCCGCCCCCCATTTTCCCCTTCATTCTCCTAATGTCCTCCACGTTATTCCTTATGTTCCACAAATGACTTTCTCTGCTTGACTTATTTCGCTTAGCATAATCTCCTCCAGTCCCATCCATGTTGATGTAAAAGTTGGGTATTCATCTTTTCTGATGGCTGAGTCATATTCCATTGTATATATGGACCACATCTTTATCCGTTCATCTGTTGAAGGGCATCTTGGCTCCTTCCACAGTTTGGCTATTGCGGACATTGCTG
>NW_027768630.1:0-295 GCF_054177405.1 Leptonychotes weddellii
ATCTGCCCGCTGAGACTGGTCCCTCTATGGGCAGCTTGTCCCTCCACACCCTCTGCCCTTAGAGGGGCGAAGGTCCACTCACACTTCTGGTCTCAGCCCAGGTCACTTTCTCAGGAGTGCTCCATGGGACCCCCCATCAGCTAAGACCCCTTCACATCCTCCAGACCCACCAGACACTTTCCCTTCCTGGCCCTTCTCTCGATTCTAATTGACTCCTCAGTGCCATGATTTCCTGACTGCCCGTGGCCCTGTTCCAAGGGAAACCCCATGAGTCCAGGGCCCACATCTGTCCTGT
>NW_027768631.1:0-295 GCF_054177405.1 Leptonychotes weddellii
CTTGAGATTATTCATGTTATTTAAAACTTTGAAAGAAATGATATGAGAAGAGTTACAGAGTGAATTAGACATCGATCAAAGGAGAGGGAGTTAGGAAAGAAGACTGAGAAGATGGAGTCATTTAAATGAAATGGAAAAGTAGGTATGCATTGTGACAAGACCAAGAAAAGAGAATGTTTTAAGAAGGTGGAATGAGCAAATTGACTTGAATATTTTCAAAAGTATATGTAAGGTGCATTCAAATAAATACTGTTGAATTTGGCCACATGGAAGGCACTGGTGATTTTTTTTTTTT
>NW_027768632.1:0-3881 GCF_054177405.1 Leptonychotes weddellii
AAAAAAAAAAAAAAAAGAGGGGCGCCTGAGTGGCTCAGTTGGTTAAGCGACTGCCTTCGGCTCAGGTCATGATCCCGGAGTCCCGGGATCGAGTCCCACATCGGGCTCCCTGCTCGGCAGGGAGTCTGCTTCTCCCTCTGACCCTCCCGACCTCCCCCCTCTCATGCTCTCTCTCTGTCTCTCTCAAATAAATAAATAAAATCTTTAAAAAAAAAAAAAAAAAAAGAAAGAAAAAGAAAACCAAAGCTGGAGACATCACAATTCCAGACTTCAAGCAGTATTACAAAGCTGTAATCATCAAGACAGTATGGTATTGGCACTAAAACCAACACATAGATTAACAGAAAGAATAGAGAACCCAGAAATGGATGCTCAATTCTATGGTCAACTAATCTTCAACAAAGCAGAAAAAAATATCCATTGGAAAAAAGACAGTCTCTTCAATAAATGGTCCTGGGAAAACTGGACAGCCACATGCAGAAGAATGAAACTGGACCATTTCCTTGCACCACACACAAAAATAGACTCAAAATGGATGAAAGACCTAAATGTGAAACAGGAATCCATCAAAATCTTAGAGGAGAATATAGGCAGCAACCTCTTTGACTTCAGCCACAGCAACTTCTTTCCAGACAGGTTTTCAAAGGCAAGGGAAACAAAAGCAAAAATGAACTACTGGGACTTCGTCAAGATAAAAAGCTTTTGCACAGCAAAGGAAACAATGAACAAAACTAAAAAGCAACCTATGTAATGGGAGAAGATATTCTCAGGTGACATATCAGATAAAGGTCTAGTATTCAAAATCTATAAAGAACTTATCAAACTTAGCACCCAAAAACCAAAAAATCCAATCAAGTAATGGGCAGAAAACATAACCAGACATTTCTCCAAAGAAGATCTATAAATGGCTAATAGACACATGAAAAGAATGCTCAATATTATTTGGCATCAGGGGAATAAAATCAAAAACACAGTGAGATACCACCTCACATCAGTCAGAATGGCTAAAATCAACTACTCTGGAAACAACAGCTGTTGGCGAGGATGTGGAGAAAGGGGAACTATCTTACACTGTTGGTGGGAATGCAAACTGGTGCAGCCACTCTGGAAAACAGTATGAAGTTTCCTCAAAAAGTTAAAAATAGAACTACCCTATGACCTAGCAATTGCACTACTAGGTATTTATCCAAAGGATACAGACATAGTGATTCAATGAGGCACACGCACCCCAATGGTTATAGCAGCAATGTCCTCAATAGCCAAAATATGGGAAAAGCCCAGATGTACATTGACAGATGAATGGATAAAGAGGTGAGATATATATATATATATCTCTGGTATATATACTGGTATATTATATATATATACTGGTATATTACTCAGCCATCACAAGAATGAAATCTTGCCATTTGCAATGACATGGATGGAACTAGAGGGTATTGTGTAAGTGAAATAAGTCAGTCAGAGAAAGATAAATACTGTATGGTTTCACTCATATGTAGAATTTACAAAATGAAACAGTTGAACATAGGGGAAGGAAAGGAAAAATAAGATGAAAACAGAGAGGGAGGCAAACCGTAAGTTACTCTTAACTACAGGAAACAAAGGGGGGGGGTTACTGGAAGGGAGGTGGGTGAGGGGATGGAGTAATTGGGTGATGTGCATTAAGGAGGGCACTTGATGTAATTAGCACTGGGTGTTTTATGCAGCTGATGAATCACTAAATTCTACTCCTGAAACTAATAATACACTATATGTTAACTAAATTGAATTTAAATAAAAAATTTTTGAAAAGATTGTAACTTCCATCTTGCTGATATTCTCTATTGCACTCTCAGTTTGCATACTTTGTTGAAGCAAGAAATGGAAGAAGTCTCCAAGTAAAAGATAGCAAGGAACTGAAACCTAACATGCCTCAAGAAATTGAATTTGGTCAAAACTACATGAGCTTACAAGCAGACCTTAGCTCAAACCTTTAGAGGAAATGCCAGCCCTCCAGAACAACTTGACTTCAGCCTTGTGAGAAATCCTGGGAGTGAGGACCCAGCTAAGCCATGACTAGATTCCTTCTTTTTTTTTTTTAAGATTTTATTTATTTATTTGACAGAGAGAGACACAGCAAGAGAGAGAACACAAGCAGGGGGAGTGGGAGAGGGAGAAGCAGGCTTCCCGCTGAGCAGGGAACCCAATGTGGGGCTAGATCCCAGGACTCTGGGACCATGACCTGAACCGAAGGCAGATGTTTAACAGACTGAGCCACCCACATGCCCCTAGATTCCTGATACACAGAAACAGTGAGATAATCAATGTGTTATTTGAAAAGTTAAGTCTGTGGTAGTTTGTTACTAAGCAATAGATAATATAATGACCTCAAAATCTATGGCACAGATGTTGAATAACTGCATTAGCAAAAGTTTTCTCACACATGTAATTATATAATGTGAATTATGTACTGTGGATTACCAATTTTTTCTAATTAACTAAGGAAATTATCTCTTGGGAGAATTATTTTTTCTCACTTCAAACACAGTTTCTATGAAATGTGAGGTTTTGCTAAGATCATTTGTAAATACAAACAAATTTGAAAAATAATGTTTCAGAGTTGAGGTAATTAGAAAAAAATTTGAAAAGCACTGGATGAAACACATTTCATTTTTTTAAGTCAATATTTTTTAACATAGTCACAAATTTATTGAAATAACATTTCCTGAAAACTTTATTATTCTTTCAAGAGCTTAAATGTAAAATGCCTTCTATTAAACACAAATTCATGAAGTAGCCAAAGAATCATTAGAAGACTGAATTGAAAAGAAGCAAAATCTTACCAGTAAATTTAGCATATCTGTCCAGTTTTTGATCAAGCAAGAACAATCCACATATTGCTTAAAGGCATACATGTATGTCCTAGGCATACAAAATACATGCTATTTCATAGTTTGGAAGAAAAATAAAAACTGTCACTAGGAAGACTGCCACTAGAAAAAGAAAAAATAAAAGAAAAATATGCCTTTATAAAATATAAATTAGACACTGTTTTCAAGCTTCTTGTCTGAACTACATTACATAAAATATGAAATAGCTAAAGAAAATATAACAATTTAAAATTCTTGACAAAGGACTGTGTGGATAAATATATATTTATAAATATGTTATGCATTTTGTATTATAGATTATATTTGAAGAGGTCATTTTTATTGTGTAAATGTACTATTGAGCATAAGGAAAATCAAGCATGAAAAGCAGATAAAGTACAGAGGATATTGAGAAATGTTCTTAACTTATCTAAAGTCTTATTACTTTTTCTTCTCAGTTGACATAAAAATAAATGTATTTTATATGAATATGAAGCAGTACAAAAGAAAAAGTAAATAATATATAAGCTGTCTGTGCCTTTTCAAGATGGCTATTTGCCTTATACAATTATATGCTGGAAGCATTTAATAGAGAAAAAATTAGAGCTCTAGGACCCAATCCAAAATGGTGGTTAGAACTTTGTAGGTTACTGTAAATATTACTAAGATAATACATTTAAAATGCTTAGAAAGGGGTGCCTGGCTGGCTCAGTCAGTGGAGCCTGCGACTCTTGATCTCAGTGTTGTGAGTTCAAGCCCCACATTGGGTGTAGAGATTACTTAAAAATAAAATCTTAAAATAAAATGCTTAGAAAAATACCTGGCAGTTTGGGGCGCCTGGGTGGCTCAGTTGGTTAAGCGACTGCCTTCAGCTCAGGTCATGATCCCAGGGTCCTGGGATCGAGCCCCGCATCGGGCTCCCTGCTCGGCGGGAAGCCTGCTTCTCCCTCTCCCACTCCCCCTGCTTGTGTTCCCTCTCTCGCTGTGTCTCTCTCTGTCAAATAAATAAATAAAATCTTTAAAAAAAAA
>NW_027768633.1:0-295 GCF_054177405.1 Leptonychotes weddellii
GAAGTCTATTCAGAAGAATATACAAGAAACACACCAAAAAAATAGGTAATGAAAGGAGGCTTTTAAAAAATTATTTGAGATTTCCTGGCAGGAGCTTCTGACTGAGATGCTAGAAACTGAAAAACCTAGTTTGAATGTCATTAGAAAATTATTAGTGTGAAAAAAGGCAAATTACAAACTGGGAAGAATATTTACAACACGAGAGGCAAATGATTAATGCTTTTTATTATTTCAAAACCCCAAGAAATCAGTAAGACAAAAACAATGTCTCCATTAAAACTGGCAAAAGATATGA
>NW_027768634.1:0-295 GCF_054177405.1 Leptonychotes weddellii
ATTTATTTATTTATTTATTTAGAGAGAGTACAAGCAGGAGGGGAGGGGCAGAGAGAGAGAATCCCAAGCAGACTTGGCGCTGAGCACCAGGCCCGACATGGGGCTCAATCTCACGACTGTCATGATCATGAGATCATGACCTGAGCTAAAATCAAGAGTCAGATGCTCAACTGGCTGAGCCACACCGTCACCCCTGCATTTCTATATACCAATAATGGAGCAGCAGAAAGTAAAATTAACAATACCATTTACAAATTGTACCAAAAACAATAAAATATCTAGGAATAAACTTTTT
>NW_027768635.1:0-295 GCF_054177405.1 Leptonychotes weddellii
TGGGGAGAAGTAGGCTAGGGCAGCGTGCCTAACGGAGGTTGTCACACTAAATTATTACCGGTTATTAACCCTTTAGCATGAAGATTTTTTTTTCCCTAATTCTCGAAGTAAAGGAAATGTATTATCAAGGAAATCTTGGTAGGGGAGATGAGGGAAATACAGGTCATAAACCAGCACTCTCAGGAAGGAAAGAATTGAGCGGGAGGCCACAGGAGAAGGCCGGAAACAGGATTCTGGATAGCCTGGAAGCCAAAGGTATGACCCAAAGACAAGGGAAAAGGACACTGAGGAAGGC
>NW_027768636.1:0-295 GCF_054177405.1 Leptonychotes weddellii
GCCTGGGTGGCTCAGTTGGTTAAGCGACTGCCTTCAGCTCAGGTCATGATCCCAGGGTCCTGGGATCGAGCCCCGCATCGGGCTCCCTGCTCGGCGGGAAGCCTGCTTCTCCCTCTCCCACTCCCCCTGCTTGTGTTCCCTCTCTCGCTGTGTCTCTCTCTGTCAAATAAATAAATAAAATCTTTAAAAAAAAAAAAATTTAAACTTCCTTTATAGGAGCTTACTGCCGTCACGTTTTGCCACAGACCCCACTGCTCTCTATCAGCTTTCACACACGGCCAGTTCCACCTGTGGA
>NW_027768637.1:0-295 GCF_054177405.1 Leptonychotes weddellii
TTTTGTCCACAAATCTGGGGACTCACAGACCCTCAAAGTCCCCCTACAGCTCCCAGGTTGAAATCCACTGCCATCTCCAGGTTAAGTAACAGTGCTGTCAACTGCTGTATTATTTTGACAATATCAGTCAAAACATTAAATACACATATTGTTTGATCCAGTAATTTCACTTTTTGGAATCTGTCCTATAAATAACACACAGGAACAAAATGATGAATGTACGAGGTTGTTTCCTGGAGCCTTGCTGGTTACAGAAAAGATAAGATACCTCCTAAAGGTTCATCCAGAGAGGACC
>NW_027768638.1:0-295 GCF_054177405.1 Leptonychotes weddellii
GGTGTGCCTTGGGGAGGCCATGGGCAGTGCTCATCCGCATACCCTGGATTGTCATGGAGGCCCCGCACTACTGACCAGGGGCAGAAATGTACCCTTCTGGAGTAACGGGAGTCCTCAGTGAAGGTCTGACTCCCACCAGGGCTCCCAACCCTTGGAGTGGGCGCTGCCGAGGGCTGAGTCTGCGGTGTGCAGGGGGATGTGGGCAGCATGGGGGACCCACCTTTCCCTCAGAGCTGAGATTCTGAGGACTTCGATTTTGAGGACTTTCTTTGTGACTTTTGTGGGGCACAGGGAA
>NW_027768639.1:0-295 GCF_054177405.1 Leptonychotes weddellii
GGAGTCCCCAGGTGATGTTGAGAGATCTGGTCAAGACTGTACAATGGCTGCCACAAATGCGGGTCCGTTGTCACTATGGATTGTTAATGGCAGGCAGAACCGGGGCACGATCTCCCGCAAGAGGACTTTAGCTACTTCCCGGCTTTGCTCCATCCTGGTTGGGAAGGCTTTGACCCACCCAGAGTATGTGCATGCTATTGCTAGGAAATATTTGAACCCTCTGCTTAGCTGCAAATCTGTGAATTCTACCTCTACATTTTCGAAGGGGGTTGCTCCCGTCCTCTGGACGCCCGTT
>NW_027768640.1:0-295 GCF_054177405.1 Leptonychotes weddellii
AATGAATTAAGAATGATACTCACATGTATATTATTAAAATGCAACTTTAGCACCAGAAACTAGAATGGCAAACAAAGTCTCCTTTCTGTGTGTGTGTGTGTGTGTGTGTGTGTGTGTGTTTATGTGCTTATGCGTGAACACACACGCACATGCATGCGCACATACACACAATCTCTCCAAAAGACACATAAGGCAAATAGTAGTAGTTACCTAAGGAGGAGGGGAATTGGGAGCTAGACAAAAAGACAAAAATGAAATTAGACTTTGCACTGTTTAATTTTTACACTTTTTATTT
>NW_027768641.1:0-295 GCF_054177405.1 Leptonychotes weddellii
GTGGCCTGGGCTTCCTCACAGTATGGGTGGTGGAGGGACCCGAAAAATCAGCACACAGGGAAACTAAATTATTAATCAGAATAATGCTTAGTTTTGTTTTTTTTTTTTTTTAAAGATTTTATTTATTTATTTGAGAGAGAGAGTGAGAGAGAGAAAGAGCACAAGAGGGGGGAGCAGGAGAGGGAGAAGCAGACTCCCCGCCGAGCAGGGAGCCCGATGCGGGACTCGATCCCGGGACTCCAGGATCATGACCTGAGCCGAAGGCAGTCGCTTAACCAACTGAGCCACCCAGGCG
>NW_027768642.1:0-295 GCF_054177405.1 Leptonychotes weddellii
ATTTTCAGACCACAATGCTTTGAAACTAGAACTCAATCACAAGAGGAAAGTCGGAAAGAACTCAAATACATGGAGGCTAAAGAGCATCCTACTGAAGAATGAATGGGTCAACCAGGAAATTAAAGAAGAATTAAAAAAATTCATGGAAACCAATGAAAATGAAAACACAACTATTCAAAATCTTTGGGATGCAGCAAAGGCAGTCCTAAGAGGAAAGTATATAGCAATACAAGCCTTTCTCAAGAAACAAGAAAGGTCTCAAGTACACAACCTAACCCTCCACCTAAAGGAGCTG
>NW_027768643.1:0-3881 GCF_054177405.1 Leptonychotes weddellii
TCCAAAGAAGACATACAGATGGCCAACAGAGATGTGAAAAGATGCTCAACATCACTCATCATCTGGGAAATGCAAATCAAAACCACAGTGAGATGCCACCTCACACCTGTCAGAATGGCTAATATCAAAAACACAAGAAAAAACAGGTGTTGGCAAGGATGTGGAGAAAAAGGAACCCTCATGCACTGCTAGTGGGAATGCAAATGGGTGCAGTCACTCTGGAAAAAAATACGGAGGTTCCTCAAAAAGTTAAAAATAGAATTAACCATATGATCCAGGAATCCCACTACTGGGTATTTATCCATAGATTACAAAAACACTAATTTGAAAGGCTACAGACACCCCTTTGTTTATAGCAACACTATTTACAATAGCCAGTTATGGAAGCAACCCAAGTGCCCATCAATCGATGGATGGATAAAGAAGATGTGCTATATATACCCAATGGAAGAGTATTCTGCCATAAAAAGAATGAAATCTTGGGGCACCTGGGTGGCTCAGTCGGTTAAGCATCTGCCTTCGGCTCAGGTCATGATCCCAGGGTCCTGGGATGGAGCCCCATGTCAGCCTCCCTGCTCATCAGGGAATCTGCTTCTTCCTCTCCCTTGCACCCTCCCCTGCTCATGCTCGCTCTCCCCCCACTCAAATGAATAAAACCTTAAAAAAAAAAAAACAAAAAAACAACCTTCTTTGTCTCTTAGACCCCATGATGCCCAACACAGCTTTTTTGGTTAAGCTCCACAACCTCTTTTAAGCTATTAGGCAGAGATTTGATTTCTAATTGTAATGTTAATATTTAACGTGACCCAAGAGACTAACCTGTGAAGTTCTAGACTCCTCCCCCATTCATTGTGTCCTCTGACAGTTTTGATAGATGACCCAGGTTTTTCTTGACCTCTCAGAGCTTCCGAAGCCCTTGATAAGCCCCACATCTGGGACATGCTCATTCACATTCCTGACTCACTGTAGGCTAAAGGAATGACAGATGTAGGAAACCTCTGAGAGGCAGAGCCTTTAAAGGTGCATATAGACCTCACTATGTCTCTCCCTAAATTAACTCAATACAGTACCGTAAAAATGAGGTGATTTGTGGTCTCAGACCTATCACTCATACGTTATCTGACAAAGGGCTTCTTATCTCCACATCTAGCCTCTGCTGCACATCTATTCTACCTGTAAAGAAACCTAATGGAAAGGGTTACCAATTTATCCAAGAATTGTGAGCCATAAATGAAATTGTAAAATGCATATTGTTTTTCCCAAACCCCAACACTATCTCTGCTTCTATACCCTCTGACGTGACTTCTTTCATCGTGGTTGATTTATGCTCTGCTTTCTTCAGCAGACCCCCTTTATCTAACCCCCAATTCCTATTCATCCTCACATGCGAAAGTCAACAATGTACCTAGACCATCGTGCTCCAGGGTTTTTCCAAAGTCCCCACTTGTTTTGCATGAATGTTAAGTGTAAATCTGAAGACTCTGGGCTTCTCTTATAATTCAGTGCTCAGTCAATATGTGGAGGACCTTCTTTGTTCTACTGGGTTCAGTAACTCACAGACAGTTACTAGAAGCTCTGGCTTGTGTTAACCTTAAAAATAAAACTGTCAATGATTTTACCAGCAAAATGGGTTTATTCAGGAATAGCAGAGAATTACAATTCGGGACAGGCAAGCTACAGCAAAACAATGTGGGAATCCAGAGTACAAAGGAGAGGAAGCTCTTTTACAGAGAAAAGGGGGAAGTTGGGAGGGGCTGTTAGCACCAAAAAGTCCATTGGAATAAACTGGGAGTCCAAAACTGGCTGAGTTGTGACTCTCTCATTGGCTGGGCTGTTGCTGGGCAAGGAGAAAATCTTCCTTCCCCCTCCTGGGGTAGTAAAGGAGGCTTCTTCCTGTTGGAAAATGCGAAGTATGTCTCTGCAAAGGGCTGTGAGGAGTGGTACAGCATGAGAGCTCCCCCTTCTGGCCTCCCGACTCCGTTTTAAATGACATTCCCTTTTATTCGGTTCCACTGTTCTAGCTCAAAAGCTATCTACTATCTATGCAGATATTAATTCTCCTAGTCTTAATTAAAGTGCAGGCCCTTGTGAGAATCATAAGTTCTGCTATCTGGGATGAATTCTGTTACCTGGGATGATTTTGTGTCAGGCTGAGACTCATAGTCATGGGGTTCTGGAAATCCGTAGCGGCATATGCTGCCTGGAATGTTCCGTCTGGGGTGAGGAGATAAGATCCATCAACAAAGAGGGTGAGGTCTGGGTCTGTAAGGGGAACCTCTAAAAGGTCAGGATGAGGAAGGGTTAAGTTTCGGTGGCTGCAATGCAATCACACGGTTATCCTCCAGTTAGGAAAAGAAGAAGAGCACAAGGTTAAGATTTTGAACAATAGGGGATGGTAATGTGAGAAGAAGAGAGAAAACAAATCTTAAGAGAGGCAAGCTGAGAGGTACATACACACACACACACACACAGTGTTTCAGTTAGGAGAAGGATCTGGGCATCATGGCATACATAAAATTCAGGCTATGACCCAACACAAGGTCCATTGTAACTTGAACCAATTTTGCTGTCGCCACGACTGCTCTAAAACAAGAAAAGCCTTCAGCCACACAGTCTGGAGTGAGGCTGAAATACTCAATGGGCCTTTAGCTTCCATTAAGCTTCCGAGATAAGGCACCTAAAGCGTGTCCTTCTCTCTCATGAGTGACTGGGGGAAAAGGCAAAGGATAATTTGCTTGTCTCAAGGTGGAAGCAGAGGAAAGGAAGGTCCTTAAGGATTTGAATGCCATCATGGAAAGTGAGTCCCATTGTAGGAGGTCAAGTAGTTTCCTAAATTATACCATATAAAGGGGATGCTACATTAGAAAAATTAGGAATCCACTTCTTACAATATCCTATTAATCCTAGAAAGCCCCAGAGTTGTCTTTTTGTTTCAGGCGGAGGGTAGTTAAAGATGGTCTTGATAGTCCGGAGGAAAAGGGTTCTCCCTCAGAGGAGATATCATGTTCTAAATATTGCACCTGGACAGCAAAGTTGTATTTTGTCCCTTGAAACCTTACATTCCTTGTAAATGTGAAACTGAATAAAGAAAATCTCATTTAAAATGGAGTCAGGGGGCGCCTGGGTGGCTCAGTGGGTTAAGCGTCCAACTCTTGATCTCAGCTCAGGTCTTGATCTCAGGGTCGTGAGTTCAAGCCCCACACTGGGCTCCATACTAGGCATGGAGCCAATTAAAAATAATAATAAAAGTCTTTCAAAAAATAAAAAAATAAAATGGAGTCACAGGCCAGAAGGGGGAGCTCTCACGCCATACCACTCCTCACAGTCCTTTGCAGAGCCAACAGGAAGAGACGCACTTTGCATTTTCCAACAGGAAGAAGGCTCCTTTACTACCCTAGGAGCTGGGAAGGAAGATTTTTCTCCTTGCCCAGCAACAGCCCAGCCAATGAGAGACTGTTATAACTTAGCCAATGAAAAGCCACTACACTTTGGACTCTCAGTTTACTCCGATGGACTTTTTGTTGCTAACAGCCCCTCCCAAATTCCCCCTTTTCTCTATAAAAGAGCATTCCTCTCCTTTGTTCTTTGGCCTTGCCTATGGTTTTGCTGTAGCTTGCGTGTCTTGAATTGTAATTCTCTCTTACTCTGAATAAACCCATTTTGCTGGTAAGACAATTGACATTTTTATTTTTAAGGTTAACAGTACACGACTGGTATTTATGACTGCAACTGGAACACCAATTAAATATGGGAAATGTGTGGCTGATCACTTAGAGGATTTATTATTACCAAAAGAATTGGGCATATTTGAAATAAGTCAATCAGAGAAAGACATGTATCATATGACCTCACTGATATGAGGAATTCTTTTTTTTTTTTTT
>NW_027768644.1:0-295 GCF_054177405.1 Leptonychotes weddellii
GGGCCGCGGTGTTCAGGGGTCAAGGGAGGCACGGGACCTCCGTGACGAGTTCAAGCCAACCAATGTCCTGATGACCCCTGTTGAAAATGAAAATCTAACCAAACCACGCCTCTTCTCAAAACCTTTCCGTGGCTCCCTATCACTGACAGAAGGAAGGACAGGCTCCTTAGCAGGCCCACAAAGTTCTCCCACTCTGCCTCTATATATACCTGTCTCCTCCATGATGGAAGCACCCAGAAGGCAGGGCCTGGGTCCAGTTTAGCTCTTCAAATCCAGGGCCCGAACAGGGCTGCTA
>NW_027768645.1:0-295 GCF_054177405.1 Leptonychotes weddellii
GGAGTCCCCAGGTGATGTTGAGAGATCTGGTCAAGACTGTACAATGGCTGCCACAAATGCGGGTCCGTTGTCACTATGGATTGTTAATGGCAGGCCGAACCGGGGCACGATCTCCCGCAAGAGGACTTTAGCTACTTCCCGGCTTTGCTCCATCCTGGTTGGGAAGGCTTTGACCCACCCAGAGTATGTGCATGCTATTGCTAGGAAATATTTGAACCCTCTGCTTAGCTGCAAATCTGTGAATTCTACCTCTACATTTTCGAAGGGGGTTGCTCCCGTCCTCTGGACGCCCGTT
>NW_027768646.1:0-295 GCF_054177405.1 Leptonychotes weddellii
AGAGAGAGAGAGAGAGCATGAGCAGGGAGAGAGGCAGTGGGAGAAGCAGGCTCCCCGATGAGCCAGGAGCCTGAAGCGGGGCTCGATCCCAGGACCCTGGGATCATGACCTGAGCCAAAGGCAGACGCCCAACCATCTGAGCCACCCAGGCGCCCCATGCACACCTTCATCACCATCACCTATTTAACCCATCCCCCCACTGAGTTCCCTAAGTCTATTCTCATGTTGCATAATTCTTCTTTCTCTCTTTTGTTCAGCTTCGTTATTTTCCATTATTTTGTCTTCTATATCACTA
>NW_027768647.1:0-295 GCF_054177405.1 Leptonychotes weddellii
TGGTAGGCATGTTTACTCCACTAGGCAGCGGGCCTGACAGTGTGGTAGGTGTGCAGGCTTCAGGGGATCAGTAGGAGCTACTGAGAAATCAGGAGTCATCAGAGGATTTCTCAGCTTGTTTGCTCTGGGTTGGTTGACTTTCACACACTTTGAATTTATTTTGTTACTGCCTTTTTTTTTTTTTTGGCTTTTAAAGCATTTTGACAGTTTTTAGCTTTCTGCCACCTTAAGGTTTTTCTTTTTTTTCCATGATAATTTTTACCTTACAGAGGAGAATTCTGCCTAAGCCAACTCG
>NW_027768648.1:0-295 GCF_054177405.1 Leptonychotes weddellii
TCTATATATTAGATGTGTGTATGTATATATATAATCTATACTTATTTATGCCATATCTTCCTTATTCATATCAACTGATGGACATTTGGGCTCTTTCCATAATTAGTTTATTGTTGATAATGCTGCTATCAACATCAGGGTGTATATATCTCATCAAATTAGTATATCTGTATCCTTTGGGTAAATACATCCTAGTGCATTTCCTGGATTGTAGGGTAGTTCCATTTGTAACTCTTTGAGGAAACTCCATACTGTTTTCCAGAGTGGCTGCACTAGTTTGCATTCCCACCAACAG
>NW_027768649.1:0-295 GCF_054177405.1 Leptonychotes weddellii
ACCTCAATGTGAGACAGGAGTCCATCAAAATCCTAAAGAAGAACACAGGCAGCAACCTCTTCGACCTCAGCTGCAGCAACTTCTTCCTAGAAACATCGCCAAAGGCAAGGGAAGCAAGGGCAAAAATGAACTATTGGGACTTCATCAAGATAAAAAGCTTTTGCACAGCAAATGAAACAGTCAACAAAACCAAAGGAGGACACCCGACAGAATGGGAGAAGATATTTGCAAATGACATATCAGCTTAAGGGCTAGTATCCAAAGTCTATAAAGAACTTATCAAACTCAGCACCCA
>NW_027768650.1:0-295 GCF_054177405.1 Leptonychotes weddellii
TCCATGAAGATTCTCTTGCATTATGTTTGAGGATGTTTTTAGCTACAGTGGGAATGTGGGGAACTTTGATAAAGATAGAAGTGTTGGCCTGCTGCTGAACAGCAGGATCATGGTCATCGCGAAGCTTGCTTGTCTGCCCATTCCAGGCAGAATTTTATGTGTTTGAGCACTTTATTCATGTGGGTAAACTTCTGATATTATTTTAAAATTAGGGAACCTAGCAAGAAAACCAAGATGGAATTTATTTTATCAGTTTTCTCCTATAAAAATGAACTTCTGGCATACTTGTGTAAGG
>NW_027768651.1:0-295 GCF_054177405.1 Leptonychotes weddellii
CCCCGCACCCGGCTCCCTGCTCCGCGGGGAGCCTGCTTCTCCCTCTGCCTCTGCGTCTCTCTCTCTGACTCTCATGAATAAATAAATAAAACATTAAAAAAAAAAAAGAATTGAGTGTATATGTGTATTGAAAAAAGGCTGAAAGCAAATATAGCAAGATATTAAAAGGAGTTTGTTGCTGGTGTGGTAGTTTTAATTTATTTTTTCTTTTCTGATCCATCCCCCCCATTTCTGCAATGAATGTTTATTGCTTCTATAGCAAAAAAAAAATTATGTCATATTTTTTGAGTTATAT
>NW_027768652.1:0-295 GCF_054177405.1 Leptonychotes weddellii
GGGTGCCTGGGTGGCTCAGTTGGTTAAGTGACTGCCTTCGGCTCAGGTCATGATCCTGGAGTCCCTGGATCGAGTCCCGCATCGGGCTCCCTGCTTGGCAGGGAGTCTGCTTCTCCCTCTCCCACTCCCCGTTTGTGTTCCCTCTCTCGCTGTGTCTTTCTCTGTCAAATAAATAAATAAAATCTTTAAAAAAAAAAAAGCCGCGTTTGGTGTCAAATATTAAGGAAAAATGTATATATCCATCTTTACTTGATTTTCTAGATATTCTCTTCAAAAAATTCCAAGAAACAGCTGG
>NW_027768653.1:0-295 GCF_054177405.1 Leptonychotes weddellii
ACAGCATGATCTCAGACCCTTTCTTAAATCTTCTAAATTTCCATTCTGTCATTTTAAAAATAGACTAATAATGACTAAACAGGATGATGAATGCAAAATATGTAGCATAGTGACTGTCAAGTAGTGGCCTCTCATTAAGTGCTAGTAATTGTGTTTTTACCAGCATTAAAAGCTAGTAAATATTGTGGGTTTTTTTTTTTTCAATTTCAGCTGAATTTTAATGAGCCTCTGTGATAATCTGTACAGCTCCTGACACCACCTTCAAAAAGGAAACAATCACTCGTACATTCATTGT
>NW_027768654.1:0-3881 GCF_054177405.1 Leptonychotes weddellii
TGAATCATGGAACACTTCATCTAGAACTAATGATGTAATGTATGGGGATTAACATAAGAATAAAAATAAATTAAAAAAAAAAAAAAAAGATACATGTCTTCCAAATTACAGAGAATGGTAATATCTCTTAGTGTTTCTCTTGCAGGTCCTTCCACCTAACTCCATTGAGGGAGATTTGAAATTTTGGTAGAATACATTAACCACTGTCCCATAGTTAACAAGTGTTGGTAGTAATGCAGGCAATAAAGATTCTAATAACTATCTTTAAAAAAAAAATCTTTTCAGGTCTTTTATCCCTCAAGTCTTCTTGTTCCTTGAAAGAGGTTATGAGTTGAAAGATTTATACAGTATTTTACTGTATCCTGCATATGTATGAAAACCATATAATTTATCTTTCCAGACCATGACATTTTTGAGCAAAAGAGGTAGCTAAAAACAGTTGCAATTATATAATATTTGAAATATTTATCTATTGACCTGCAAATTGGTTTAATTAAATAGGCAGACACATAAAGTAGTCCTATTCAAAAATTATTTTTAATAAAATTATTTTCAAAGATAATTATAACTTGATCTTCAGTCTCTGCAGGAGACTGAAGGAAATTTTAAAACATACTTTTTATTGATTATCTGAACATTACAAAACAATATAAGCAGAAACTGTGTTTAGCCATATTTATCTCTAAATAATATGTTGCTAATACTTTTCTGAAGAATAAATATTTGTAATGTGGTCTTATTATTTTATTTTTTATAAAGTTATACTCTCATCAAAGTTGCATTTATGATTAATAAATTTGAAATTGTTAATGCCTTCAGTTGACTCCTAACTATGCCATTCTTAATTGAGGACATTTTCACTGAACTGTTGAGGTTCCTGTTAATCTCAAAAGAAATCTGCTAAGTGGAATGTAGTCTCAATTCAATTTTTTGTATAAAATACAAAAATCCGTTTTTTAATAGGAGCCATATTTTTATTCTGTTCAGTATTATTTTCTTTGACAAACATTACTTTAAAAGAAAAACCTTGTGAAATAAATGATCTTCACATATCATTCCCTTGAATGTTTGACTAATCTTAGGTGCTGCAAAGTTGTAAGGCTTCTCAATTTATTTTCATTATGTTCTGGTACATAAATTTATCCATAAAATATAGGATCCTCCTCAAATATTGCTTCCCACAAGTCCAGTTATTCCAGAGCACAGATATAGTGTTTATAATATTATACACTTCTAACTTATTGAATATGTTCAGTATCTCTGTTGTGTTATGCAGGAATACATTTTAATCACTCTTTAAAAATAAGGACTACTCACTAAAACTTTCAAAAACTGATTTTTTGTGTGCTTAATTTATTAAGTTGTTTGATTACATGCTTGTTATGGTTCTGAGCAAAATGGACCAAAATTTAGATGATTCTTTCAACTATACATTCTGTTTCAATTATGTGAATATCACTAGTTTGGATTAAAATGTGAATTATGTGTGCACTATAATAAATTCCAAGTGTATTTCTTTCTCATCCTTTTTTCAACCTAATTCCATCTTTTTCTCAACTTAATCAAAACAATGTATACATCATGATATACTTAACAAAATTTTTATTTATGATTTTAACACAAGAACAAATAACTTTATCTTTGAACAACTTACTGAATTTTCAAAAGCGTTCCTAATATCGTATCTTGCATTCAACAGAATAAACATGAAAAGCTTTATTATAATTCAATTAATTGGATGGAAAAATCAAACCATTGTTGAAATTAACTGCTAATTTATTTAAGCCTCTAATTTTACTAATATCAAGCAGCTGGCATCTTTTAACTGTGTGCGAAGTTATTGTGTTAATTCAGCTGACACGTTTATATAACTATCATTTTACTCATATATGTACAGAGAAACTTGCAATAGAAAATGAGAGAAATCATTTTGGGACGGTCACTTGATGTAAATGAAAAGACATTCTTCACAGAGTAATATATAAGAATACCTTCGGCATCTGCACCTGATTCATCATTGGAAGGCAGTCTTCTAAGATAATTACTAACCTTTAAGATACATGCTGATGGTTCTTCAACTAATGTGTATCTTCTGGTTTTCATATAGTCAATGATACCAGTAATAGTCTGTGATGGATCATTAATAGTGACATAGTATAGGGGCAAACTGCATATTCATTATCAACTTTCCGGGTAAACATAAATTTGAAACTTTTAAATTAAAAATATAAATTGCTTTTTTGATTCTTTGAAAGAATTAATAAGATCAATAAGCCACTGGCCAGACTTTTCCAAAAGAAAAGAGAAAGGACCCAAATTAATAAAATTATGAATGAAAGGGGAGAGATCACAACTAACAACAAGGAAATAGAAACAATTATTAGAAATTATTATCAACAACTATATGCCAATAAGTTCAGCAACCTGGAGGAAATGGATGCCTTCCTGGAAACCTATAAACTCCCAGAACTGAAATGGGAAGAAATTGACAACCTGAATAGGCCAATAACCAGTAATGAGATTGAAGCAGTGATCAAAAACCTCCTAAAAAACAAGAGTCCAGAACCTGATGGATTCCCTGGGGAATTCTACCAAACATTCAAAGAAGAAATAATACCTCTCCTCCTGAAGCTGTTTGAAAAAATAGAAACAGAAGGAAAGCTTCCAGACTCATTCTGAGGCCAGCAGTACCTTAATCCCCAAACCAGGCAAAGACCCCCAAAAAAGGAGAATTTCACTGATATACCTGATGAATATGGATTCCAAAATCCTCAACAAAATCCTAGCTAATAGGATCCAGCAATACATTAAAAGGATCATCCACCACAACCAAGTGGGATTTATCCCCGGGATACAAAGGTGGTTCAACATTTGCAAATCAATCAATGTGATAGAACACATTAATAAGAGGAGAGAGAAGAACCATATGGTCCTCTCAACTGATGCAGAAAAAGAATTTGAAAAAATACAGCATCCTTTCTTGATTAAAACTCTTCAGAGTATAGGGATAGAGGGAACATTCTTCAAGTTCATAAAATCCATCTATGAAAAGCCCACAGCAAATATCAGCCTTAATGGGGAAAAGCTGAGAGCCTTTCCCTTAAGATCAGGAACACGTCAAGGATGCCCACTCTCACCACTATTGTTCAACGTAGTACTAGGAGTCCTAGCAACAGCAATCAGACAACAAAAAGAAATAAAAGGTATTTAAATTGGCAAATAAGAAGTCAAACTCTCTCTCTTCGCAGATGAATGATACTTTATGTGGAAAACCCAAAAGACTCCACCCCCAAATTACTAGAACTCTTCCAGCAATTCAGTAATGTGGCAGGATACAAAATCAATGCACAGAAATCAAGTGCTTTCTTATAAACTAACAATGCAACTGTAGAAAGAGAAATTAGAGAAACAATTCCATTTACAATAACACCAAAAACCATAAGGTACCTCGGAATAAACCTAATCAAAGAAGTAAAAGATCTATACTCTAGGAACTACAGAACACTCATGAAAGAAATTGAAGAGGACACAAAAAGATGGAAAAGCATTCCATGCTCATGGATCAGAAGAATAAACATTGTTAAAATGTCTATGCTACCCAGAGCAATCTATACCTTTAATTCCATTCCGATCAAAATTCCAATGACATTTTTCAAAGTGCTGGAACAAACAATCCTAAAATTTGTATGGAATCAGAAAAGACCCCAAATCACCAAGGAAATGTTGAAAAAGAAAAACAAAGCTGGGGGCATCACATGCCCGATTTCAAGCTATATTACAAAGCTGTGATCACCCAGACAGCATGGTACTGGCACAAAAACAGACATATAGACCAATGGAACAGAATAGAGAGCCCAGATATGGACCCTCAACTCTATGGA
>NW_027768655.1:0-295 GCF_054177405.1 Leptonychotes weddellii
GAGCCTCATCCCCCTTCATGTGTTCCAGAACAGCTATTTCCCTTATCCTGATGTATTTTCTCCAGATGTAACATTCCTTTTTCCTTCAGGGATTAGATTTCTCTTCCATTCCTTTAAGTCAATTAAATAGTAAAGAGTTACTGAATTCTACCCAATGCCAGATATTTTGGTAGGCTTAGTGTGGGGAATACAGAAAGTGGGGGTGGGTATCATAGTCTAGTAGGAGGGAGATATTCCTAAATGAACAATAACTTCTTATAATGATGGGTATATAATTGAGGGATATGTAAAGTGC
>NW_027768656.1:0-295 GCF_054177405.1 Leptonychotes weddellii
TCTCTCTCTCTCAGATAAATAAAAATATTTTTAAAAAATTTAAAAATTAAAGTTAAAATTTAGTTTAGTTTAATTTAAACTTAAATTAATAATTTGAGTGCTGTGAATTGTGTAAGACTGTTGAATCACAGACCTGTACCTCGGAAACTAATAATACATTATATGTTAAAAAAAAAGAAGAAGATAGTAGGAAGGGAAAAATGAAGGGGGGGAAATCGGAGGAGGAGACGAACCATGAGAGACTATGGACTCTGAGAAACCCACTGAGGGTTCTAGAGGGGTGGGGGGGGGGGGA
>NW_027768657.1:0-295 GCF_054177405.1 Leptonychotes weddellii
GTTTGGTATGTTGAGTTTTTTGAGACCTAAACACTAGGAATGGGGAGGACAACAAAGCCAGGGCAGTTCCATCTGATGGAACTTTCTGGGATGATCGTGATGTTGTGTGTCTGCTGGCCAACACGAAAGCCTCCAGAAGCACAAAACCATGGAATACCTGAAACGAGCCTAGTGCAACCATACTTTCCTCTATGCTAACTAAATTTCGCAAGCTCCACGTGCCTGGTGGCCACCACAGAGGGACAGCACGCCTTTAGAACATCTAGAAGATGAGCGAGGTGGATATCAGCAAATC
>NW_027768658.1:0-295 GCF_054177405.1 Leptonychotes weddellii
CTTCTTCCAGTAGAGGCCGTTTCATCCACATTGGAAACCTGCTGCTCTGCGTAGCCTCCTTCATCACTTACCCCGCTGGGTCTCCCGGAGAACTTGCTGCAGCATCTACCCCAGCCCTGGCCACCTCCCCTCGCACCCTGATGTTACAGAGGCGGCGTCTTCCCTTACACCTCTCGGACCCACCTCTGCCAGCTCCCGATGGTCCCCCTGCAGCTTCCTCACTGCTCTCAGCCTTCGCCCAACCGAAGCGAGTCAGCGCCTGGCTCAGGGTCAGGCTTTGGCTTAACGGAACGTC
>NW_027768659.1:0-295 GCF_054177405.1 Leptonychotes weddellii
ATCTCTAAAAATCACAGCAACTGCTCTCTCTTATGTGTTGTGAATCTTGCATTAAACGTGCACAAGGACCAGCAGGGAAATCAATACAGAATGCATTCCCCTAATCTGACTCAGTTCCATCCTCTCCAGCATTCTGACCTAAGAATTCTAGCAAATTAAGCAGTCCCAAACTATAAATTTTGCCTTCCCAACTGTACTCGGCTTGGATTCCATTTTATCCTGACAGAGAGCCAGGTGAACCTGTATCTAGCTTTATCATTTTTTGCTCTCTTGATGAGCACAGGTTGAAGGTGGA
>NW_027768660.1:0-295 GCF_054177405.1 Leptonychotes weddellii
GAAGAGCAATGACAAGAATACACATATCTAGATAAATATTGATTGTATAAATAATAACATCACTTTGTGAGATCAAAAATAGAAAATTAAAGTAGCAAAAAAATAGCACTTTAATAAGTCAAGAATACCTGTTGTACTCTCTAGGGAAAATAACCCCCCTGCAAATTTTTAAGTATAATTAACAAGCTAAAAGAAGAAGAAGTGAAATTATAAATTATTAAAAAATCCAAAAAATCTTAAGAAAGGACAGAAAATATAGAATAGTCAGGGCAAATATAAAACAAATAGCAAGGTG
>NW_027768661.1:0-295 GCF_054177405.1 Leptonychotes weddellii
TTAAATACATTATGGAGACACAGGTCACTGTATCACAACCGAATCACCCATGTCTCATTAACCACCACTCACCCAGATCTGGGTTCCCCTTCTTCCCCCTCCGAAGGATTTCTGTCTATTAATCTGTTCATGTCTTTCTCTTTCCTGATTCTCTCCACTGTTTCTCCTTTCCTGTGATTCCCCCGTCTCCTCCCTTGCTTTCTCCCCTTTTCTCTCTTCCTTTCCCTACACCTACACTTTCCGGGGAACTCCTGAGACCTATTTCACCTTCCCTTACTCTTTCAGCCCAAGCTTT
>NW_027768662.1:0-295 GCF_054177405.1 Leptonychotes weddellii
TGTTCCTGCTCTCGCTATCTCTGTCTCTGTCAAATAAATAAATAAAATCTTAAAAAAAAAAATTCTGATGTCTGGGTCTTACTGCTAGAGATTCTCATTAATGGTATGGGGTACCCATAGGTGGTATTTTTTTTTTAAAGCCCCTCAAGTGGTTCTAATATGCAGTCAAGATTGAGAATCACTGACCTTAGTCAGTGTGATCCCATTCCCCTCACCCATGCCTTGTTTAGAAGGGGATATGTTATCTAGTTCTGGCAAATGTGAGGTCTGCTGGGAAAGGTTTTCTTATTTTAAG
>NW_027768663.1:0-295 GCF_054177405.1 Leptonychotes weddellii
ACTCTTATATGTGAAAGTTTTGGAGCAATACAAAAATAACATTCTTGCCATTCACCAACGTGTGAAAACCAAATGGCAGAATTAATTCTACTCCCTTTTTTTAAAAACTACAGTGGTGGGCGCCTGGGTGGCTCAGTTGGTTAAGCGACTGCCTTCGGCTCAGGTCATGATCCTGGAGTCCCTGGATCGAGTCCCGCATTGGGCTCCCTGCTCGGCAGGGAGTCTGCTTTGCCCTCTGACCCTATCCCCTCTCATGTGTTCTCTCTCATTCTCTCTCTCTCAAATAAATAAATAA
>NW_027768664.1:0-295 GCF_054177405.1 Leptonychotes weddellii
GGTGAGGACTTTAGGAATGGCTTAGGCTTGCCTCTGCCCAGGAGACTAGCCAGGTCCCCAGAGTGGCTCCCCAAAAGCCAGCTCCCCGTCTCCATCTCCCCCTCACAGACTCCCGAGCCATTGAGCCATCGTGCAAAGGCGAGAATCACCTCCCTACGTGGGGGCGGGGGGGGGGGTCGCCAAGACTCAGCAGTCCTCAGCATTCAAGGACTAGGGGCCCCAAGTCAGCCACCATCCAGATGACAGACCCGAATCTGAAAGACAGGCTGGTGGCGGGGAGGGGAGGGAGGCACTC
>NW_027768665.1:0-1166 GCF_054177405.1 Leptonychotes weddellii
AAAAAATGAAATCTTGCCATTTGCAACAACGTGGATGGAACTAGAGGGTATTATGCTAAGCGAAATAAGTCAGTCAGAGAAAGACATGTATCATATGACCTCACTGATATGAGGAATTCTTAATCTCAGGAAACAAACAGAGTTACTGGAGTGGTGGGGGGTGGGAGGGATGGGGTGGTATGTGAATTGTGTAAGACTGATGAATCACAGACCTGTATCTCTGAAACAAGTAATACATTATATATTAAGAAAAAGAAGATAGTAGGAAGGGAAAAATGAAGGGGGGGAAATTGGAGGGGGAGATGAACCATGAGAGACTCTGGACTCTGAGAAACAAACTGAGGGTCCTAGAGGGGAGGGAGGGGGATGGGTTAGCCTGGTGATGGCTATTAAGGAGGGCACGTATTGAACGGGGCACTGGGTGTTATACGCAAACAATGAATCATGGAACACTACTTCAAAAACTAATGATGTATGGTGATTAACATAATAAAATAAAATTAAAAAAAAAGAATTGGGGTCAGATCTTTGATTGTAATAGCATCTTATTTGGTAAATATAAGTAAAATAATTTGTAATTTAAATTAAAACATGATGAAGAAAAATGATGCATGCTAATTTTTCTTTCCCTCTGTTTTAATTTTACACAGGGCAAGAGCATCAGTTTCAATCTGGGAACCTTTAAATGAAACTTGCTTAAAATCTAGATCATACATAGAAGAGAGGCCTCAATCAACAAGGTGGAAAAGAGTGATGTTGTCCTTAACAAACCTGCAGAATATCATCTATAACCCGGTAACTGACTTCTATAAAATCACTTTTTATCTGTGGCAGGATTTAAAGCAAACCCAATTGGATAGTCATTATCCATTGCTGGGGAGGGGGGATGATTAAATTCAGTAAACGTATGGAAAGTACCCATCCTGTGATAGGGACTGTGGTGGTCGCTGACGGAAAAATAGATATAGCCCTTGGAGCTCAGTCTAGCGGAGGATGAAGTCACAGTGACAATACAGGGTGGTGAGAATGAGTTCTGAGTGGAGAACATGGGGGTACAGTGGAGGGAAGCCAACTTTGGGGGTGCTGGGAAGATAATCACAAGACATAATTTTCAAAGGAAAATGGATTTGTTGCTCTAAAATTTTTTAATTTGCTTTTTTGATTAG
>NW_027768666.1:0-13929 GCF_054177405.1 Leptonychotes weddellii
CAGCTGTCATAAATAGAAAGCAAATGATAAAATAGAAAACAAAACAATATTGAATTCTAAATAGGACCAAAAGCTCTGAGTGGGATGCCGTGCTCTGTCAGGGCAGGTGTTAAAGACCTGCTGGCTTCAATCTGAGGCTGTCTCCTGAGAGGAAAGACTGAAGAGAATTACAGAGGGCAGGGAATCTTCACAAATAAGTCATTGATATTCAAGGTGGTTTTCCCAGGTCTCCTAAAATCCTCTCATGGACCACCACCAAGGTGAGCTTTCCAGTCTTGCAGAAGCCCAACCTGTGAAGACAAGCAGGTCGGTTGAGAAGAAGCTGTGGACCCATTTTACAGTTGTGGGAGCATCACTGTCAACATTTACTTGTTATTTTTAGCCCATTGTGGATCCTGGATCAACCCTGTGAGATGAGTGTTCTCTTCATTTATCAGATGTGGAAACAGATCTGAAAAATGGAGAAACAGCTTGGTGAGGACATCTGGCTCCCAGAGGGTCTCTTCAGCATCTTGGAAACAACACGAGGTACCACACCTGGAAGAAGGCCATATTGCATTTTATCGTTGGCCTCATTTTGTCGGCATGTAGACTGTAAAATGGTGTTAATAATTCCCTGCCATTGTCTGTAGCTTTGACTCTAGGCTCAGCCACGTAACTAGCTTTAGCTAGTGCAAGGTTGCAAATGTGCAGGGGGACTAATCCTTGCTTATGCTCTTGGGAACCTGTGAACCCTACCAAACAAACAAGCCCAGGATAGCTTGCTGGATGATGGACTCACGACCAACAACCAGCCAACTGCCACATATGTGAGTGATGCCAGTGACCCCCACAGATGAGATGTTCATGCATGAGCCCAGCTGAAACCGGCAGAAGAACCACCCAGCTGAGCATTGCCCAATTTGCTGACCCACAGATCACATGGCTAAATACATGGCTGTTATGTTTGAAGCCACTAAGGTTTGGGGTGGTTTGCTATATATCAGCAGATAACCAACACAGATGGTGATACACTGATGAAGAGCCTGGCTGGTCGGAACTGTCCCTGGCAGCCCTTAACAAGCAACGACCCCTGGCATCATGACCTTCTGGGCCCTCATCTAAAGAAGATTCTACGGCTCGGGCTATGAGAAAGAGCCAGTCTACCAGGTAACACATTTATTCAGTGCCCGTTGTGTACAAATACTGTACACATCCTGGGAATGTTCAATAACATTGCAGACCATGGTCCCTGGAGGGTTCACAAGCCTTACCATCGAGGTTTTGCAAAGTAATGTTCTAGCGAGCGGGAAGAGAAGAAAGAAGAGGCTAGAATGCAGCCTAAGGCTTCTGGTTTCCTGACCATGCTGGGCCACCTAATCCATTCTCTTTTTAATCCAAGGAGGTGGTGGAAAGAAGGTTCATCCCTGAGCTGAACGTCTAGGGTTAACTCGGTGCCAAACACTTGTTCCTAACAGCCTGATCAATGTCTCATGCTACGAAGCAAAGTACCGTCTGCCAATATATTGCCCTCTGGCAAACCATCTGGTTTCATCCGACCTGTGGATGATATACACTGTAGGAAGATCAGGCATAACCTGGTCCATCTGCCTTCCACTGCCTCCTGGTCTGTGCCTCTCTCTCGGCAGGCAGTCAGGTAGAAAAGCAGCCCCGCCCTTCCCGTTACCATGTGCACCTGAGGCTTTCAGTTCACCTGCTGCTCTGGAGCCAGACGGCAGGACAATCCGGAAGCAGTTGCGAGCCCAGGAATCTTCACCTGAGAGACCATGTATCTTTAAGACAGCCCTCTGTGTGACTCTGTTTCCCCTATGTGTTTTTCTTCCCTGCAGTCAGTCAGCCAGTGATTGAGGTATTTAAAAATAAAATTGGGGAGGAAAATCGAAGAGTGGCAAGCCTCTACCCACAGCAGCATGCAGGGAGACTTTCAACTCCATTGACACGGTCTCTGTAGTTGGCTGGGGTTTTCCTTAGAGGGTTCCAGGCCTCGAGTGCCAGCTCAAACCTGCTTAGCTTGGGAGATGTGGTTTAATCACGAACCAAAGCAATGGAGCTGCAAGCGATTTTTTAAGAGATTTTTTTTATCTCTTTTCATTTATGCAGCCTGACATTGAGTAATAATAATAATTAAATGCAGTGTAAGCTTTTAGGCACCTTTACCAAAAGCCCTCTGGATACCTCAGCAGCAGCAGGCCAGGCTGACAAAAACAAAGCTAATTATATTGTGGTGAACTTCTGTCAAAGAAAAAACTAAAACTGCTCACCAACTGTCCTTATGTCTGATAAAAACGGTACATGAAATGCTCCAGCCCACAGTCCATTTGCACGGGACCAATGGAAAACCAGGCATGGTCTTAAATTTGTCTTTATCTTAA
This sequence comes from Leptonychotes weddellii, assembly GCF_054177405.1. NCBI lineage: Eukaryota > Metazoa > Chordata > Mammalia > Carnivora > Phocidae > Leptonychotes > Leptonychotes weddellii. The sequence goes on from NW_027768666.1 coordinate 2,373, forward strand.
ATTTGCCACCCAGACACTAGTATTGAAACGTTGGCTTTGCCTCTATTTTCACACACTCTCCAGGGTCCCAATTTTTCCATATTGATTCACAGCCCCAGGGCCAGCTTTATTTATTTATTTATTTATTTATTTATTTATTTATTTATTTATTTATTTATATGTACGTACAGGGTTAGAAGAAAGTGCTTAGATGCTTTTGAGTGATGCTTCTCACTTTCAAAAGTTTGAGAGGGTTTTAGATGTGGCAACTCCAAAATAGCTTAATCTAAGACATTGAACCAGCAGATAGATACTGATGAAAACAAAACAAAACCAAACAAAAAAAAATCTCTGGAGAGACTGGGAGCGAAAGGATGACTTGAACTGGTTGTTAGAAACCTAGCCTCTCATCACGTCTCCACTGACTTGCGAGATGACTTTGGCCAAGTCCCAAGAGCCCCAGAGACCCGGGAAAGCCCTAAAGCTTTTGATACAACTTCTCCAGACACTATTTTCAATTCAAATTTTGGCTGCCCAAGCAAAAATGTCAGTGTTCTCCTTAAAGGAAACTTAGCAAATCTCTAGTTGAGATTTTTGGCTCAGCTTTTCTCTGAACTACACAATTGGGGCAATATTCATGACCACTCCTTTCCCCTAGTCACCTTTCTCCTGCCTGAATTAGGAAATCCAGTCTGATGAGCCTGGGAAGAAAATGATTCATAATGATAACGGTTTATAGTGATGTCTTATATATGTATATACTGTATATTTATATAATTTTAAAAAATTAACTCCATATGAACTAAGATCCCCAATTCTTGCTTTTGTCAAAGAAGGGCTATTTAGACAGATCCTGCCAGGAGCCCTCCCCCACCCCACCTGGTTGCTAAGTGCATTCCTTTGTTCTTTATTTTAAGGGGGTGGGGGGAAGACTGCAGAGGACTGTAGGTCCTAGTGTCTATGGCAGTCAGGCTTCCTACAGAGCGCTGAGACCTGAGGTCCCCTGGGCCACTGGCCTCAATTCTATAAAAGATAAGCCTCCTCTCTTCTCCCTACCTGGGGATGCTCTGCAAAGCGCTTCATCCATCATTTCCCTCCCACGGCTGGCAGCCAGACATCAGACAGACCCGGATTCTGCCCGGGGTTCCTGACTCAGAGCATCCTCTGTCTGTTTGCCTCCTGAGCTCCTGGGCCCTCTCTCTGCCACCACTACGCCCTCCTAGCCCAGCAGCGAACAATCAGTTGCTCGCTGCTTCCCCCCCCCCCAACCCCCCCAGCCCTGCTGGCTGCCAATCAGCCAGGCAGCAGGGGGTGGAAGGAAGTTCCACTCCCTGCTGAACCACCACTGAGGTGCTCAAATGACTGAGTGGGGCTGATGATGGCCTGGCAGGCCGGGACCCGCAATTGCCATCCTGGAGGGGTGCAGGCGTCGGTGTGATTGGCTGGGGCGTTGCGGGAGCAGGGGGCGGGGACCAGCGGAGGCAGAAGGGCCGCTCCTGGGATGGAAGGGTTCTGAGAAGGGGGACCGAGAAGTCAGCAGCAAAGGGCCAAGAGCTGGAGGAGGCCAGGAAGGAAAGGAGGGGCAAAGGGAGAGGCAGGGCCCGGTGAGGCTCCTGGTAAGAGGCCAGAAAATCAAGAAGGTGGGAGAGAGGAGGGGGGCGGGGGGAAGCAGAGGCGAGGGCAGGCTGGTGGGGGAAATGGTGTGAGTCGGGGCCCCAAGGAAGGAGTTAAATGTACAGAGACAGGGAAAGTCACTCTGCTCCCAGATTATTCAAATTTGTTGTACTTATTGATAATGTATTTCATTTCTTCTGCGTGGGGCGGATATGATTCAGCACAAATTGGATGTAAATTTATGGAAATGTAAATGCAGAGAGGCTGCAGGCCTGAGCGGCTGCCGGGTTGACTGCGTGGCCCTCAGCACAGGGGAGGTTAGCACTCTCTGGACTTGGGGATCTGAAAATAGAAACGGCTGATTTGGGGGCCACTGGCCTCTCCTGCAGGCCAAGAGAGGGACTGACCCTGTCGCTCTGCGAGGCTTCTTAAAAAAAAAAAAAAAAGTCTGATGATTGTCTAAAATAGGATCACCTACATTGTCCTCCGGTCAGATTTTTCTCTTAGGGTTGGGGGGACGGTTTTTACCCAGTAGAGACGGACAGGCTTATTTCAGTGAAAAGGGACACCAAAAGAAAAGAACTAACATTATCTAGAACCTACTGTGTGTACAGAATTCACTATCGAAGTGACCACAGTGTTGTTTTTTTTTTCCTTCTGCGCTTTGGAAAAGTAATGGGACTTGGGGGAGGGAAGAAAACACAAAGAAAACAATTTGATAGGGTGAAAAGGTGGCATTCCATATAAATAGCTAGAGCTGGTAAAATATTTATTGTCCATTAGGCTGTCCTTCAGAACCCTGGATGTTGATTTTTATCTTCCCCCTTCATCCAGGGTCATGACGTTTCTCTGATGATGTGCCTCTCCCAGTTGGGAGCAGCCTCTCCAGCCTGGCCATGACCGTGACTGCAAAGAGAACCCTTCATGGATTTTTGAGAATAGCTTCTCTGAGCCAGGCCTTCCTCTGCAACTTGCAACCACGGTGAGACCGGAGATTCAAGACCCCAGAACGCAAGGTCCACCAAAGTGTTTTACTGCCCCTTCATTCCCGTCAGAGGCGAATGGGACCAGCACTGGTGTCTGCTTTCCACCAGAACTGTGATTCCTTTCAGTGTCCAAACGGTTGAGCTGCTGTGGCTCCCTGAGCTGGGGGCAGACAAAGAGGTGTTGCCTGCAGTCCGCAGCCGGGGCTTGTGGGTGTACTTGAGCAAATGTTTCAAAGGATGGCAGTGATCTGCTTGCTTTTACTACATCCACGGGGCAGAAATTGTCAGGGCTTGGTGACACCGATTATAATGCTTTGACCTCATTCAGTCACCAAAGGGCAAATTTCTCTTTGTTCTCTAGCAGAAACACAACTTGGCAAATAAACATGATTTCTAAAGAGAGACTGTCAACAAGGGTATTTATGAGCTTACTGTGTCCCTGCTATTCCATTGAGTAGCTTACCTTTAGGGGGGAAAAAGGCACATATATGCCCACCTGGTTGTTCCCGTGAGGCAGAAAAAAACTTTCTTTTAAAAAGATTTTATTTATTTATTTATTTATTTATTTATTTATTTATTTGGGAGAGCACAAGTGAGCGAGAGAGAGAGAGAGAGAGAGCACGAGAGCAGGGTGAGGGGCAGAGAGAGATGCAGACTCCCTGCTGAGCAGGGAGCCCGATGCGGGACTCGATCCCGGGACTCGATCCCGGGACTCCAGATCATGACCTGAGTGGAAGTCAGACGCTTAACCCACTGAGCCACCCAGGCACCCAGGAAAAGCAATCTTAAGGTGATATAAGAGATCTTAGGAGGATCTTCTAACAACCAGGTTAAGATGCTGGCTTCTGTCCTCGAGGCTCTTAGTCCAGTGGCCAAGTTCCCCAAGCAGCTGAACACCGCAGAAACGTGGAGAAATATTCCAGAATCGGCCTCTATGGCTATATATTATGTCACATAGTCACCCTTTCCAGGAACTGGGAATGAATCATGACAACTAGACCCATTTAGGGTCTTAAAATGGTTAATACAGCAAATTTTATGTTCTATATATCCTACCATAAAAATAAGTAAAGAAAAAAAAAACTTTTTAAAAAATTAAAAACACACAAAAAAGAAAAACCAGGTCCAATTAGAAAGCTGTGAGAGGGCAGAATCAAAGACACAGAAAACATGAGTCGGCGAGTTTCTGCACCACATCCCAGATTATTTGAAAAAGAGGTTGCAATGACTCCTTTCTGAGGTGAAGGAAGAAATAGTCGGACAAAAGCTTGAGAAAGGGAGCAGTGGGTTGGAGTAGTGAGTTTGGGGGCTGGGGCACCTTCACCACCCTGTCTGTGATTTGGTGTCCTCGTCTCTACGATGAGCAGCTTGAGCCAGATGACCTTGAGGGTCTGCAGCTCGATGAAATGAAGCCAAATTTTATATTTGGGTGGAGCTCTGCACAGAAGGTTAGTGAAGGTGTGGTTAACCACCACCCAAGAAAGATTACAGCACCATAAAGAGTTAGGAGTACAAGGAATCTCGGAGATCTGGACCCCTTAGTTTACAAGGAGAGAAATAGAGGCCCCAAGTGACGAAGCACCTTGCCCAATGTCACAGAGCCTGTTAGGGACAGAGCTGTGGCCAGAGCTTTGAAGTTGAGAATATTTGAAGTTCCCGAAGAGCAGAATTCCGGTCACCCATTGCTATGCAACAAACCACCTCAAACCTAGTAGCTCCAACATTGATTTACTATTGTCTCCTGGGGTTTTGTGGGTTGTCTGGGCTCAGCTGGGTCATTTTCATGTGGAGTCTCCCCTGTGGAGACCAGACAGAGGCTGGGCCTGTGCTTCTCTGAAGGCTCAACTGGACCGGATGTCCAAGACAGCTCATTAACATGGCCGGCCATTGAGGCTGGCAGTCGGTGCTGCCTGCCCGCTGGGAACTCAGCTAAAGCCGGCAGCTGGAACACCTACTCCTGTCTCACCATGTCGGGCTTTTCACTACATGGCAGCCAGGTTCCCAGAAGGAGCTTCTCAAGTGCAAGTGTTTCAAGGAAGAGGAAGTGTGTCTTAGTTCATTCAGGAGGCTATAACAAAATCCCTTAAACTGAGTAGCTGAAAAACCACAGACATTTATTCCTCACAGTTCTGGAACCTGGGGAGTCCAAGATCATGGCGCAGACAGATTCGGTGTCTGGTGAGGGCCAGTTCTTCGACGGCCATCTTGTCACTGTGACCTAACACAGTGGAAGGGGCGAGTTGGGTCTTTGGGGTCTCATAAAAACATTAATCCCAGTCATTAGAGCAGAGCATTTGTGGTCTAATCACCTCCCAAAGGCCCCACCTGCTAGTATCATTAGCTTGGGGTAAAACTGTAACATTTCAATATTGAGGAGACACAAACATTCAGACCATAGCAAAGTGGAAGCTGCCAGTCCTATAAAAGGTCAGCCCTGGAACTAGCATGCAATCACTTCCACCACAAGCTTTCGGTCAAAGTAGTCACGTGTCAGCCCAGTTTCAAGAGCGTAGGGTAACAGACACTACCTCTAGATAAGGATGGCATGGGGCCATCCATGTGCACATAGGGAGAAACGAATTCCAACGAATTCCATCTCTGGAAACACACGACCACAGCAACAGTTCTGATTTTTATCACAAATGATCCTTTGATGCCGTCTTTGCAAAAAGCAACCCTGGGAGCATATTAACCAAGCTTGACATTTTTCTCTTTATCTTAATGCAAACAAAATCAATTGAATTCAGGCCTCCATATAGATTTTTTGTTTCATTTTGTTTTAGATGCTATCAGTTCAGGAATCACTCAAGCCAAACCATGGCATAGAGGAGTCCCTATAGAAATACCTAAATGATGACAGGTATGAGTACATCCTGTGTGGAAAGGAAGGGTTAGGCACTGAAACATTGAAAGACTCAATCCCCCTTCATTATGAAGAGGAGGGAAGTAGAAAAGAATAAAAATGCATTCCTCGAGGACAGGGATTGGCCATATTCATCTCTGGATCCCTAGTACCCAGGACGGTACACAGCACATAGCAGGTGCTTAATAAATATTCCTTGAGTTCTATTTAAATACATTCCTTCTCAATCATAATGTAAACGTGGGGCACCTGGGTGGCTCAGTCGGTTAAGTGTCTTAACTCTTGATTTTGGCTAGGGTCATGATCTCAGGGTCGTGAGATCGAGCCCTGCATCGGACTCCACACTCAGCAGGGAGTCTGCTTAAGATTCTTTCTCCCTCTGCCTCTGCCTCTCTCCCACCTCTAAAATAAATAAATAAAGCTTAAAAAAATAATAATCTAAACTAGCATTTATTGAGCATTTGCCACATGCCAGACACTTTGCTAAGCACTTGACACATGTCCCTTCACCTAATTTTCACAAAACCATGTAGTATCTGTAATTATCCCAGATCTGATATTCAGCAGGTAAAAGCCAGGAAGACCCGGCTGGTTGCTGGAAGTGTAAAATACTTCCATACAGGTTGGTAAATAACAGATGCTCTGTGCCCCTGGAATGAACCCCGGACCCTTATACCTCTCCCTCACCAAATACCTCAGCCCAGGAGAGACCCAGGTGGGCACCGCCAAGTAGCTCTCATCATGGTTCCCCCACAACGGCTCCCATCCCCATGTGTTTCCCTGGCCTGAGCTGACCAGATGCTGAAGGGGTGAATGGAGCCCTGGTGGCTGGTGCTGGTACCTCAACAGGTAAGTGCTTGGTGTCCATCTCGTTGTCCAAGACTGGAATGAGTCTTCAAGAATGAATGCATCGGAAGTCACCCTCCTATGGCCGCCTGTGGGATTGGCAGTCTCTGCAGTGTACCTTAGGGGATGTTAAATATTTTGAATATCCTTTCTGATTATCTACATGTGAAAGGAGAGGAAGCTGAGCATGTTAAAGAGTTTTTCAATGATTGGCCAAGGTCACACAGCTAGTAAGGGTGGGTCCAGGACTAAACTTTCTCTGAGCTCTGTGCACTCTGCTATTATGCTATGCTACTGTATTAGTTAGCTAGGGATGCTGTCACAAAGGACCACGCACTGGGTGGTTTTAATGACAGAAATGTACTGTCTCACAGTTGTGGAGGCTAGAAGTGTGAAATCAAAATTGGCTGTGAAGGATCTGTTCCAGGCTTCTCTCTGTAGCTTGTAGATGACCAACTTCTCTCTGTGTCTCTTCGCATTGTCTTCCTTCTATATGTGTCTGTCCCTGCACCCAAATTTCTCCTTTCAACAGGACACCAGTGATACTGGATTGATTAGGAGCCTACCCGCTCCAGTCTGACTTCATTTTAACTAATTACATCTGCAATGACCCTATTTCCAAATAAGGTCACATTCTGAGGTACTGACGGGTAGGAATCCAACATAGGATTTGGGGGATGAGACACAGTTCAACTCTAACAGCTATTTTCCTTAATGAGACTTCCCTCATCTCTAACAAAGTTAAGTAGGCATCTACATAAATTATCTGGAGGAAGTTCACAGTGTATAGGACTACTAGGTCCCCCGTTAATGCCTCACCATTCCCAAGGCTCCCCTCCCTACTTCAGTCAGAAGTGGTTTGAGTTGGCACTACTTGGCGACATTTGCTCTTGCCCAGTTGTCATCCCTAGGTTTCTATTGTGCCAACCCATTTCGATGTCTAGTTGAAGGATCTGAGATGAGGTGTTTTTTTTACTGACTTTTATTCATTTTCATGCTACTTCCATGTCCTTAAGCTCGCTGCTGTTTCAGCTCTTGTCCCTTCAACAGTTCTGTGAACTCTGCAGCTCAAGGGATCCCAGGACCACTGGTCGTGTATGATGAATCCCTTCCAATCTCAAGGAGCTCCTGCAAAGGCCTTTCCCAGGAAGGGCGATAGGAAGCATTGCTTTTGGAACTTTTCTCTCACTGAGAGCTTCAGCCATATTCTGTGTATATGAGATGGTCGCCCGGTTTTCTTGCACACTCCTTCGAAACAGACAGTAACCTTGGTCTCAGAGGCAGTGTCCTCGGACTTGGAAACTCATTGGACCAAAAATGTCTACAACTTATTTTTCTCCTTAGATTTTCTTTTTTTTATTGATTTTCCATTTTTAGCACAAGATTGATCACCAGCAAAATACCAATTTACATACAGATTCTGCTAAACTCAGCGTCCTATATACTTGGGACTTTTTCATCCATAAACCAATTTTTTAAAGAGAGAGACTCTATTATCAGAAGTGTCCCTGATGACACTCAAGATAGCCTATAGGGAACAAACTCAGGATGCCTGCAGCCTGGTGGGGTGAGCTCAGCTGATTTGTGAGCATAATAACTATGAAGCCAAGGTCATAGGTTGATACCAATATGTGCAGGTTCATCTTTTGCTTACTTCTACAGCCACAAGCCTAACTTGCAAACTTTGGTCAGCTCATCTTATAAGTTCATTCAGTAAAATTCAGCAAATACCCTTTGAGTAAACTACTATGTGCCAGGCACGGTTCAGGTACTGGGGACAGAGCAGGAAACATGAGGGATATGGGCCTTGTCCCCATAATGTTGTGGTGAAGCACATATCAAACAATTGTGCAAATGATTATTTCATCACCAAGGTGATAAGTAGTGGAAGAAAAATACAGCGGTGCTATAAGAGTACATAATAAGGAATCTATGTAAAGTGTCAATAACTTAAGACCTGAAGTTAGCTAGGCAAGAGGATGGGCTGAGAAAAAGGGCCGCCCTGGCAGAGAGAACTGTGTGAGAACAAAGAAACTTTATGAAGACTACCTGAACCCGAGCACAAAGAGTGGGGAAGACTGTCACAGGAGGTCAGGCTGGAGGGACGACCAGACCCTTAGCCACATTCTGGAAATGGGAATTTATCATACAAGTACCAGGAGTCTTTGATGGGTGTATTAAGATCAAAGCTGAGCTTGAGTAATCCAGAGCCAAATGTATAGGGACTTGAATAAGAAAGAATTGAATTTCTCCTTCCCATGGTCATGCTGACAGGGCAGAAAGGGCACGGTGGGGATAGCTGGTCTCTGGCCTCGCTGGTTCCTCAGCTGGAAACCCTTGAAGGTGTTGAGGAACTTCATGACGGAGAGTGTGGATCATCTGAAGACTTCTTCAATCATTATGTCTGGCCCCTGGGCTGCCAGAACACAAAGACCAAGACTTTACTTTTTTTTTTTAATTTGACTGTAGTTGACACACCATGTTACATTAGTTTCAGGTGTGCATATAGGGATTCAACTTCTTTATACGTTACATGATGCTCACCGCAAGTGTAGCTACTATCTGTCACCACACAACCATCACCATATCCTTGACCATATTCTTTAGGCTGCGCCTACTCCCCTCCCCTCAAGCAACCATCAGCTTGTTCTCTTTACTTAGAGGTCTGAATCTATTTTCTGCTTGTTTGTTTATTCATTTGTTTTGTTCTTGAGATTCCACATATGAGTGAAATCATATGGTATTTGTCTTTCTCAAAGACCGGGACTTTTTTTAAGTTTTTATTTTAATTCCAGTGTCGTTAACACGCAGTGTTATATTAGCCTCAGGCGGACTGTATAGTAATTCAACGCTTCCGTACACCACCCAGCAAAGACCAGGACTTTTGACTCGAGTGCCTGTCAGCGGTTACGCCACACGCTTAGCTTCCTCACAGAAAAGCAGCTTCGGGAGGGGCAAACTTCTCACATGGCAGCTTCGAGAAACAAGGTGAGGGAGGCTTCGTTGTCTTTTATGACCCAGCCTCAGAAGTGGTGCATCGGGGTCACTTCTGCTGCATTCCGTTGGTTATAGGCAGGTCGCAAGCCCATTTGGGTTATAGAGGAGGGTACACAGACTCCTCCTCCTGATGGGACAGGGTCAAGGTCACATTGTCAAGATGTACTGATGTGAGATTTGGGGACCATCTTTGGAAAATATAATCTGCCACATCCAGGAAGGTCATTACTGATGAAGCAGAACTGAAACTCAGTTGTTTTTATGCCCAGACCCTTGTTCTTTTGCTTAACCATGCTGATGAGTCAATAGCATCCTTTGCATGAATAAAGATTTTTATGTTATTAAAAAGAAAAGTTGAAACATAAGGCAAGAAGCCAAATCCAGTCTCAATTGAACATTCTCTATATTACAAATGCAGCATAAATATATGTTTTACCTTGCTCTCACAGAGCAAACAGCTGCATTTATTTGCGTCCAAAAACATGGAAAAATTCCAAACTATAAGTAAAAGGAAGGAACTCGAGAAAACTACTCAAACTTCTATCTGTAAGTGTAAATCTTCATAAAAATAGTTGTAAGGTTGATTAAAGCAGGTGCTGAAACCTTCTCCAAGCCTGAAGTGTTGCACTTAGAAACAACCACCTTCCCGTATAATGATGTCATCCTCTAGGTACTACTTCTCTATTTGGCTAAGCAGTCAAATGCAGATTAAATTCCCTTACGTTAACTTGATCCACCATTCCCTCCCCTCTCCAACATAAACGGATTTACGCTTGCGCATGCTCTCTCTCTCACACCCCCATCCCCCACACACATTCACGCACACATGCATACACAGAATTTTCTCCATCCCCCTGGAGCCCTTTAGAGTTCCTTTACAGAACAGGTATATTTTCCGTAAGACTTGGCTTGGACAAAATTCAGGGCACACACACCTGTGTATATCCATGAACTCAAAGTGAATTCCTTCCCTTAGCCCCATGAATAAAGACATAGTCTGGAAGAAGGATGGGACAAAAGAACCTTTATAAAACTGCTCACCCCTGTTCCCCCCTTGATCATAGTCTATCTCTGGTCTGGGAATCTGAAAATGTCGGGTCTCTCTCTGACCCTCCTCTCTCTCATGCTCTCTGTCTCTCAATAAAAAATAAAAAAATAAAATAAAAAATCTTTGGGGCGCCTGGGTGGCTCAGTTGGTTAAGCGACTGCCTTCGGCTCAGGTCATGATCCTGGAGTCCCAGGATCGAGTCCCGCATTGGGCTCCCTGCTCAGCAGGGGGTCTGCTTCTCTCTCTGACCCTCCTCTCTCTCATGCTCTCTCTCTCTCTCAATAAAAAATAAAAAAATGAAAATGTCGGGAAATGCATTGTTCCCTACGATTTAGCATTAGCAAGAGAGCTCTTCGAAAGGATTCTGTTGCATCTCTGTGTCTTTGCACATAAACCAGGTCTTCTCTAAAAACTCACTTCAGATGTGATTTGCAGTGAAAATCCCTAAAGTTGTGGTAAGGATTTTAGGAGCTAAGAAAGGGAAACACCACTCAGCGCTTACTGTGTCCAAAGCAACATGCTAGGTGCTTTTCTGGAGATACGTACATTGGAGGTTTTGGCATTAAAAGAGGGTGAGACTGGTAGTGTGTGTAGACAGAGTAGATGCCCAGGGAGGGGGCAGAATCAAGGGAAATGGGCACGAGTCAATTTGGAAGGATGCCTAGGAATGCCAATGATGTGGATGGCATATGCAATGGAGGAAGGCTTGGCATTGATCTCCTATATTTTTCTCACTTTCTTAATGGCCATTAGCCCGGCCGTGCAGCCTCCCACCCCACAACCTTAGCAACTCCCGTGCCTTCCATTTTCAGCCATCAAGTTGGTGGCACTTTGCTGTGGCAGCCTCACCTGCGAACTAAGACAAATGTCTCAGGGTCTTCACAGAACAGAGCTGTTTGCCCATCATCCTCTAATGTGTCTGGGGGCTGAAATGAGTCCAGAAAGGAAGACAGGCAAAGGACAAGAAAGGCAGATTGCACTCCACAGGACAGGCCGGCTGGGCAACACACACCCTTTCTCTTTGGTGACATTGGTGGCCAACTGAATTGATCTAGATTATTGCTAAACTTCATCTGTCAGGCTGCTACAATGTCATGCACTTCGCTGGTCTGTCTGCCTAATTCACATGAAGAAGCAGCACCCTTATTAGCCCAGTGTTCTAGCTCTTATGCGTTGGGGTTTTTCATTTCGTTTCGTTTTGTTTTGTTTTCTGAAAGGCTGAGC
>NW_027768667.1:0-3881 GCF_054177405.1 Leptonychotes weddellii
AAAAAAAAAAAAAGAAAAGAAATCAAAGAACATCCCGAAAGTATACGCAGAATTATATGTAAGTGCATTAATGTATGTTGTTTTCCTGGAGAAAGCTTTCATCAGATTCTAAAAGGGGCCCATAACCCAAAAAAGGTATAAAACAACAAAAACCCATGTCCTGCAACCACCAGGCAGTTTTAATTCTGTGGTTTGTGGCTTTCATTCATTTACTTGTTCAACAAATAGTGATTATTTACGTGGCAGGCCCCGTAAGGATACAACAGAGAACAAAGCGGATAACAGCCCTGCCCTCATGGAGCTGCCTGGGGTTGTCGCCTGTTTTAACACCTGCCCATGTGCTCTCCATGCACCAGTACCTGAATCAAAGCTCTCAGAGCTTAAGAGGCTTTTAAGGGCTACAACCCTCCTTGTCCGTGTGCCCTGAGTAGTAGTCAAGTAGTCTCATGCACTCTCCCCTACAACCAGTGCTACTTACTGGTTTTTAATACTGAAGACTTGTTCTGTTCCTTGAAATTTACATTATCCTTCAGGGCAGCAACTCGATTTAAGAGGGCTGCTTACCAGTTAACACTTCTTATGAAAACAGGGATTTTATTTTAAGATGGGCCAGGGGTTAAAGGTATCACAGGCCAGTATGCTGTGATGCAAGAGAATGTGGGCTATGGGAAGGAAGAAGTAAAACTTATCTCCATCTGCAGATGACGGGATCCTATACATAGAAAATTCCAAAGATTCCACAAGAAAGCTACTAGAGCTAATAAAATTCATCAAAATTACAGGGTACAAGATCAACACACAAGTACCAGTTGTGTTTCTATAAACCAGTAATGAAGAATTAAGAATGCAATTCCATTTAGGGGCACCTGGCTGGCTCAGTTGGTGGAGCATGTGACTCTTGTTGATCTTGGAGCTGTGGGTTTGAGTACCACGCTGGGATGTAGAGATTACTTAAAAAAAAAAAAAAAAAAAAAATCTTAAAAAACAAAAACACAGGAGCACCTGGGTGGCTCAGTTGGTTAAGCATCTGCCTTCGGCTCAGATCATGATCCCAGGATCCTGGGATCGAGTCCCACATCAGGGTCCCTGTCTCAGCGGGGATCCTGCTTCTCCCTCTGCCTGCCGCTACCCCTGCTTGTGCTCTTGCTCTCTCTGACAAATAAATTTTAAAAATCTTAAAATTAACAAAACAAAACAAAAACCCAAAACACAATTCCATTTACAGTGGCATCTAAAAGAATAAAATAGGGCGCCAGGGTGGCTCAGTCGTTGAGCGTCTGCCTTCGGCTCAGGTCATGATCTCAGGGTCCTGGAATTGAGTCCCACATTGGGCTTCCTGCTTGGCAGGAGTCCTGCTTCTCCCTCTCCCACTCCCCCTGCTGTGTTCTCTCTCTGTGTCTCTCTCTGTCAAATAAATAAAAATCTTAAAAAAAAAAAAGAGTAACTGGGAATAAATTAATAGTGTGTTTTACCAAAGTAAAACACTTGTACATTGAATGCTACAATATGTTGCTGAAAAAAATTAAAGAAGACTTAAGTAAATGGCAAGACATCTTGTGTTCATGGATAGGAAACCTTAGTATTATCAAGATGTCAACACTAACCACAGATCTACAAATTCAATACAATCCCTATCAAAATTCAAACATTTTTTGCAGAACTGGAAAAGCTGATCTTCAAATTCACATGGAATTGCAAGACACCCTGAATAGCTACAACAATCTTGCAAAAGAATAACAAAGTATAAGACTCATACTTCCTGAGTTCACAACTACTACACAAAGCTATAGTAATCAAAACAATGTGGTACTGGCATACAGACACACATAGAGACCAACGGAATAGAACTGAGAGTTCAGAAGTAAACACATTTATGACCAAACGATTTTTTTAAAGATTTATTTATGAGAGAGAGAGAGAGAGCACACGTGAGAGTGTGGGAGAGAGGGGCAGAGGGAGAGAGAATCTTCAAGCTGACTCCCCGCTGAGCGTGGAGTCTGACATGGGGCTCACCCATGAGATCACAACCTGAGCCAAAACCAAGAGTCGGACGTTCAATCAACTGAGCCACCCAGGCGCCCCTAGGACCAAATGATTTTTGACAAGAGTGCCAAGTTCATTCAAATGAGGAAAGTGGTGCTGGTACAACTGGATTTCTACATGGAAAAGGAAGGATTTGGACTGCTACATCAAACCACATACAAAAATTAACTCACAATGGAGAAACAAATTACATATAAGAGCTACACCCTGGGGCGCCTGAGTGGCTCATTTGGTTGGGCGACTGCCTTCGGCTCAGGTCATGATCCTGGAGTCCCTGGATCGAGTCCCGCATCGGGCTCCCTGCTCGGCGAGGAGCCTGCTTCTCCCTCTAACCCTCCCCCCTCTCATGTACTCTCTCTCTCTCTCATTCTCGCTCTCTCAGGTCAATGAATAAATCTTTAAAAAAAAGAACTACACCCATAAAACTCTTAGAAGAAAACACTGGGGTAAATCTTTGTGACCTTGAATTTGGTAATGGATTCTTAGATATGACATTAAAAGCATGAGTAGCAAAAGAAAAATTAGGTAAGTTGCATTTCATCAAAATTAAGAATGTGCATCAGGGCACCTGGGTGGCTCAGTTGGTTAAGCGTCTGCCTTCAGCTCAGGTCATGATCCTGGAGTCCCAGGATCGAGTCCCGCATCGGGCTCCCTGCTCAGTGGGGAGTCTGCTTCTCCCTCTCCCTCTCTTCCCTGCTCGTGTGCATGCTCTCTCTCTCAAATAAATAAATAAAATCTCAAGAAAAAAATGTGCATCAAAGCACACTATCAAGAAAATGAAAAGAAAACCTACAGAAAAAAAAAAAAGCATTTAGAAATCATGTATCTGATAAGAATTTAATATCCAGAATAGATAACTCCTAAAGCTCAACAACAATAAAAAACAATGCAATTAAAACATGGGCAAAGGACTTGAGCATTTTCCCAAAGAAGATATAAAAAATGGCCAAGAAGCACATGAAAAGATGTTCAACTTCATTAGTAATTATAGAATGCAAATCAAAATTTTAAAAATGGAAAAACAGTAAGTGTTGGTGAGGACATGGAGAACTGGAACCCTTGTGCACTGCTGTAAAATGGTGCAGCCACTGTGGAAAACTATGGTGGTTCCTCCAAAAGTTCAATATGGTTACCATTATGACCCAACAACTCCACTGTTAGGTATATACCCCAAAAAACTGAAAACAGGTATTCAAACAAAATTTGTACATGAATGTTCATAACACTATTCTCAATAGCCAAAAGGTGAAAATAACTCTGATGTTATTAAAGAATGTATAAATAAAATGTGGTATATCAATACAATGGAATATTATTTGGCCATAAAAAGAATGAAGATACAGGCTACCACATGGATGAACCTTGAAACATTATACTAAGTGAAATAAGCCAGACCCAAAGGACAAATATTGTAGAATTCCATTTATATGAGATATCTAGAATAGGCAAATTCATATATATGGAAAGGTGGTTAGAGCTTACCAGGGCCTCAGGAGAGGGGAATGGGGAGTTACTGCTTACTGGTTACAGAGTTTCTGTTTGGGGTGATGCAAAAGTTTGGAAATAGATAGTGGTGACAGTTGCACAATTATGAATGTAACTAATGCCACTGAATTGTACACTTAAAAAAATAAATTCCAGGGGCGCCTGGGTGGCTCAGTCGGTTAAGCGACTGCCTTCGGCTCAGGTCATGATCCTGGAGTCCCGGGATCGAGTCCCGCATCGGGCTCCCAGCTCGGCAGGGAGTCTGCTTCTCCCTCTGACCCTCCTCCCTCTCATGTTCTCTGTCTCTCATTCTCTCTCTCTCAAATAAATAAATAAAATCTTTAAAAAAAAAT
>NW_027768668.1:0-295 GCF_054177405.1 Leptonychotes weddellii
GTTTTGAAATGGATAAAACAAATGTACCTGGCAATTTTTTGGATACAAAACATTCTTCATGGTATCCTTAATTCATTTTACTCTTTTAGTTTTTGTTTTTTTTTTTAAAGTCTCTAGATGCAATGTTATAGGTTGGTGATAGATAAAAAATGTGTATTTTTATGGTATGGAAAATAAATAACTTTCTGGAAAGAAGAAAAAAAAGTAATGCTGCTGCTGAAGTCTTTTGGATTACTTTCTTCGATAAAGACTAGTAATAATTTACTTCACTGCCTTTCCTTACTGGCTTTTTAAA
>NW_027768669.1:0-295 GCF_054177405.1 Leptonychotes weddellii
AATTGAAGGGCAAAGTGGTGGCAAAATACTCTTCACCAGTGTTTGGTCTCTATATCTCATCCTTTGGCAAGTAGATTTTTTTTTTTTTTTTTTTTAAATTTTATTTATTTATTTGACAGAGAGAGACACAGTGAGAGAGGGAACACAAGCAGGGGAAGTGAGAGAGGGAGAAGCAGGCTTCCCGCGGAGCAGGGAGCCCGATGCGGGGCTCGATCCCAGGACCCCGGGATCATGACCTGAGCCGAAGGCAGACGCTTAACGACTGAGCCACCCAGGCGCCCCTGGCAAGTAGATT
>NW_027768670.1:0-295 GCF_054177405.1 Leptonychotes weddellii
AGTATTGGCAAGTGCTGACTTGTATCTATGTATCCTCAAACTATTTATTAAGCATCTACTGTATACCATGTTCTGTGGTAGATCCTGTGGAAAACAAGTGGTTTCTGTCCTGAAGAAGCTTTCAGTTTACTGGGAAAATCCGATATACCTATATAATGAAACAGTAGTAAAAGGTATATATGGGTGCAGTATTTTATGGTTTATTAAGAACTTTCACGTGTCCGTTGCAACAACACTCTCAAGGGGGAGTAGAGAGTATATTTCTCCCATTTTATTGGTGATGACTCTGAGATCC
>NW_027768671.1:0-295 GCF_054177405.1 Leptonychotes weddellii
AAAAAAAAAATTGTAGTCTACCTAAAAGAAAATAAAATGTTTACTAGAAGTTTCAAAAAAAAAAAAAAAAAAGAAGGCTGTGTCACCATGTGGGACACACACACACACACACACACCCTGAGAGAGAAAGGGAGAGCTGGCTTCCCCACGGTTCATAAAAGCCCTAGGTGTGGCCACTCCCTCTAGGCCTAATGAAACTGTAATTAAGGAAGAAACAAACGTGAAGCAGAAGTCACCCCTATTGTGGTATTTTCACTAACAGCAGAGGCTTGTCTAGGTCAGGTGAACTCCCATA
>NW_027768672.1:0-295 GCF_054177405.1 Leptonychotes weddellii
AGTACTTTCATCACCATATATTTTTCCGAATATGTATGGAACATGCAAACCAAAGGAAGGAAAGTCATAAGTTATAAGTTAAAACTTTACTTTTTAAAAATTTTTTTAAAGATGTTATTTATTTATTTGACACAGAGAGAGAGACAGCGAGAGAGGGAACACAAGCAGGGGGAGTGGGAGAGGGAGAAGCCAGCTTCCCGCGGAGCAGGGAGCCCGATGTGGGGCTCGATCCCAGGACCCTGGGATCATGACCTGAGCCTAAGGCAGACGTTTAACGACTGAGCCACCCAGGTGC
>NW_027768673.1:0-295 GCF_054177405.1 Leptonychotes weddellii
CAGAAGGCTTGCGTTGTTGATGGAGAGCTGACTCTCATCTTCCCCTGAACACATCACGTATGAGGCCAGGGTGGGTAACAACAACATTGTCAAACTGGCAAAGCTGGTCTGCCTGTCTTCTCTCCAGACCAATTTGCTGTTGGCTTTCACTCTTTCCCTCAGTCTCACCCTCTTGTGCCCGAGCACCTTGCATGCTTCACCATGAACTCAGCACAAGGGAACGCTGGCTAGGGAGAGGGCAAGACCTGGGTATGAATCCTGGCTCTGCCAGTTACTTGTCCGTGACCTTGGGCAC
>NW_027768674.1:0-295 GCF_054177405.1 Leptonychotes weddellii
ATTTGTGCAGAGGTGACTGGGCCCGTTAAAGGGACAATGGCGTGCGGGTGGGGACCAAAAGCTGGCACTGACTGAAGCTAGGATTCCGCCCTCCCGCAGAGAGGGGAGACAAGCCCTGTCCCTCTTCGAAGGAATGGCTCTCAGGTCCTTGAGAAAGACAATTCTGAGTTGCAGAAGATACATACACATCTCAAAGGGCCAGAGGAAGGATTTGTAATTGTGAGCCCTTCTGAGAGAGCATGCTCTAGGCGGAGGTCAGGGCTCCCTCCCCAGATGTTGGCCCGAGCAAGCCGTG
>NW_027768675.1:0-295 GCF_054177405.1 Leptonychotes weddellii
GTCGGTTAAACATCCGACTTTTGATTTTGGCTCAGGTCATGATCTCAGGGTTGTGAAATCGAGCCCTGCGTTGGGCTCCATGCTGGGTGTGGAGCCTGCTTAAGATTCTCTCCCTCCCTTTCTCTCTGCCCTCCCCCCCGCAAGAAAAAGAACTGGTTATTTTAGTTACTATATTCCTAGCCCCTTGGCGGGGGGGGGGTGCGCTGATTTGGGAGTGGGACAATTAATGAGAAATGAGGCAGGATTAAATTTTCATTTAACACCCCTGAAATAAGTTGAATGAACTCCACACTTT
>NW_027768676.1:0-295 GCF_054177405.1 Leptonychotes weddellii
GGATCAGTCTGCTTGAGCAAGCCAGGTGGGACTGCACATTCACTCACACATTCACACTCCAGAAGCTATTACATTCCCTCCCTGGGAATCCCTACCTGGGAGACCTCTAGGAGGTCTCTGGGAGGTGATCAGGCTCCCCTTCCACCCCAGTGGGGATGGGCCTGTCCAGGTCCTGGGGCCCCAGGCCTTACCGGAATCCGACGTCGGGAGCAGGTCCTCACCTGCCAAGTCTCCTCGAGTCTGGCGGGAACAGTGGAGTGGGGCCGGCCCGAGGTGACCGGGGTGGGAGACTGCC
>NW_027768677.1:0-295 GCF_054177405.1 Leptonychotes weddellii
TTTATCTATGTCTGTAGATGTACTTGAAAGCCATGAATTTGACTTGTTTTTCTCTCTGTATTAAATGCTAAGCTAAGGGCAGTATATATAGACAGGCATTGTTGCTGTTTGAGTGGTAGGGGAAAGATTGTGGGTAAAAAGAATGAAAACAAAACAAAACAAAAAATCAGAACAACCAATAACTTATCAATATCAGAGTCTTACCCTGCTATATAATAATTGGGACTAATGCATGTAAAGCATCTGACACATAATTAATACTCAAGAAATGGTGGCTATAATATAGTATATTAAC
>NW_027768678.1:0-3880 GCF_054177405.1 Leptonychotes weddellii
TGGGAGGGGGCGGGAGGGGGTGGGACCCAAGCTGGGAGGGGACAGGAGGGGGAGGGGCGGGGTGCAGAGGGACCAGGCCCCAGATGGGAGGGGGTGGGACCCGAAATGGGAGAGGGCGGGAGGGGGAGGGGGAGGGGCGGAGTGCTGAGGGACCAGGCCCCAGCTGGGAGGTGGTGGGAGGGGGTGGACCTGAGCTGGGAGGGGGCGGGAGGGGGCGGGATCCGAGCTGGGAGAGGGTGGGAGGGGGAGGGGTGGGGTACAGAGGGACCAGGCCCCAGCCGCTCCATGTGCTGTGACCCTCAGAGAGGGGGGCCCTGGGTTATCCAGGCCATCAGTCTGTCTGTCCTGAGCCGGAAGGTGACACCCAGGGAGGGCAGGGCACTTGCCTGCAGCTCACATGTGGTCTGCAAGGCTCTCCCTTCCTGCTCTGCTATCTTTCAGGATGTGTAGGAAATGAGCTGAGAAGGGTTCAAGTCATGTTGAAGAAACCATGATTTCCACTCATGAGCCAACTCAAAGGCCTGGACACCCTGGGAGTGCTGGGGTCCTCAGGTGGGGCTGGGGCAAGCAGGGGAGCCCCCCATCATCCGGGAAGGAGGGAGAGGCCTGACTGGGGCTGAGACGCCCCCTGTACGCCACTGCTGAAGGGGGTCTCACCGTGAGGGGAGCCGGCCTGGGGCCCAGAGAACCCACACTCCTCACTCCCAAGGGCGTTTCCTCCTCCAGGGGGGCCTGCAGGCCCGACGCCCCTCCCCAGGTCTCCTTGCTCTTGGGGGAGGGGGCCCCTCGGCGCACCTGGGTCCCTGGAGGATGCTGCTCAGTCGCACCAGGCTCTCAGCCCACGCAGGGCAGAGCCCTCTGCTGGTCTAAATGCCCCCCTCAACCCTGTGACAGCACATACAGGTGTCCCTGACCTTTCCTGGAGGTGGTGACCATGGGAGGGCATTTTCGGCAGTGGCTGTTTGTCGTAGAAAAAAGCACTCTTCGAGGAACCAGAAATGCTAACCTGGCCGGTCTCTCCCTGCCTTGGGCACCAGGAGGACAGAGAGTAGCTGCAGGGACAGCTGCTTGCCCTCCATGAAATCATGCAGGGGTGGGGTGCTCTGGGTCCACTGGCCTAGTCTCCGCACCAGGCGGCCTGGGGTATTTGTCCCAGAGAGGACACAGGGGAAGTACCTCTGGTTCGTCCAGCTTGGACAGGGCACCTGGGGACAAGCCTCCCTCGCGCATCAGCAAGAGGCCCGTGGAGGCTTCCCGTGGCTGCAGAAGGACCAGGCACTGCCTTGCCCTCCCTGGCCAACCTGGCCGAGACCCACGCTGGAGGCACCTGGAGGGAGGCAGGTACAGGGATGGGGGCTGCGTGTAAGGAGCTGTCAGCCGGGCCCAGGAGCAAGACGCGTGGAGGGAGGGGACAGGGTTCCAGGGGCAGGAGGGCTTGCAGTGGGGAGGAGCTCCACGGAAACCCCAGCAGCCTAGGATCCAGCGGAGCAGAGCCCATCCCTGAGCGGGCACAGAAGCAGAACATGCTGACGTGTGCTGACAAATGGCCCCTTGCCCTCCTTCCGGCTGGATGTCCCCTCCCACACTGACCCCTCCAGCCCCTGCAGGCCAGACCAAGCCAAGTGGCAACACTTCCTGCCCCCGCTTTGGTGGAGGGCCCCACCCTCCCTGAGCCTCCGCCCCTGCCTAGGCAGCAGGGGTAACAAGGCTAAGACCCCTCAGCGGGCAGCCTTTCCACCCTGTGCCCAGGTGCCTCCCGCCTGCAGTCTCCCACCAACCCCAGTGAGGCAGAGGAGGCCTTGGGGATGAGAATACCCGGTGGACAGTTGTCCTGATGACCGAGGGGACACCACCAGCAGCACCATTGGCACACCCAAGGCTGCAGGTGCGCCTCCCCCAGCCTGCACCGTGGGCCTGCGGACGGGGCACACGTCACCATTCCCGGGGCATGTGGAAGGCGCCTCCGCCTGGGACGGCCAGCTCCCCAGCGCGTGCCAGCCGCAGGGACAGGTGATGGAGAAGCTCCCTTGCCGTGGTGACTTTACCACCACGAACCATCCTGTGTTGGGAGGACCCACCCTCAGGACGCCCAGGATGGTTCAGAAAGGACGGATCGTTCGTAACCACGTGTGGCCTCTCTCATGGGCTTTCTTTACGCAGCATGGGTGGCACCCAGGCCAAGTTGCTGATTGGAAAACCACGTTTCCCAGCCTTGGCGTGCATCCTCTGGACCACAGGAAGCCACGGGATCTGAGGGCCGGTTACCTAGGAGGTTGGCCGGTGTGGTCCACGCTGAGGGGGCCCGCCACAAGCCTTAGGACAGCGACAGAGTGCACACTGAGCCAACTGGTCTCTGACAAAGCCGCGAAGGCAATTCCATGGAAGAATGATCGCTCTCCAGCAGAAGATGCTGGAATAATTGGGAGTCTGATAGGCAAAAAGTGAATCTGGACTCAGACCTTACAGTGTTCACAAAAATTAACTCAAAATGGGGATCTAAATAAAAAACACAATAATATAAAACTTACAGAAGAAAACGTAGGAGAAAATCTATGTGACCCTCAGTTTGGTAAGGAGCTGTTAAATAAACCACCGAAAACATGATCCACGAATGAAAAAAAGCCGTAACTGGGCTCTACTAATGTTAAATACTTCTGTTCTCGGAAGGCGCCGCTCAGAGCACGGAAGGGAGAAAATCCTTGCAAACCACTCATATCTGACGAAGGGCTCGTGTCCGGAAGGTGCGTGAACCCATACAACTCAATCATAAGAGAATAACCAACCCAATGAAACAATGGGCACAAGATCTGAACAGACACTTCTCCCCCAGAATGACAAAGAAGCACATGAAGATATACTCAACAGTGCTCGTCATCAGAGTTTCAAACGGGAGCAAGGAGATAGCCACGCGCCCCACTGAACGGCTAAGGCAGTAACACCTGCAGAAGCGCGTGCACAGAGCGCAGGGCAGCCCTCGCTCAGCGCGGGGGGACAGGCACCTGCTGCGCTCACTCTGGAGGACGCTCGGGCAGGCTCTCAGCAACCCTCTGCGCGATCACGCGATCGTGACCCGGCACCTGGGCTCCTTGGTATTTACCCTCATCGGCGCTCACACTTGCATCCTCACGGCACCTTTTTACCCACTCTCGCCAAAACCTGGAAGCAACCCAGAGAACCTTCTGCAGACGACTGGATAAACAAAGTGGGGAGCTTCCAGGCAATGGGACGCTGCTCGGGTGGCACCCAGGCCAAGTTGCTGATCAGAAAACCATGTTTCCCAGCCTTGGTGTGCAAGAGAAATGGGACATCCAGCCACGGAAAGACACAGAAGAACCTTAAACGCACATCACTCAGCAAAAGAAGCCAGTCTGGAAAGGCTGCATGCTCTAGGACCCAACTCTATGATATTCTGGAAAAAACAAATGACAGAGAAAATAATGCAGTGGCTGCTGGTTTGCGAGGAAGGAAGGAGGGAGGGAGAGGCGAAGCATGGGGACATTTTCATCCAGGGAAACTATTCTGGGTGACCCTTACCATGATGGTGACCCACCGTGCACCTGCCAGAAGCCATGTTACCTCACCACACAAACAGTGACCCTGAATGCACTGACTTAAAGAACTCGTGTTGGGACCC
Organism: Leptonychotes weddellii; assembly: GCF_054177405.1. NCBI lineage: Eukaryota > Metazoa > Chordata > Mammalia > Carnivora > Phocidae > Leptonychotes > Leptonychotes weddellii. The sequence continues at coordinate 3,635 of NW_027768678.1, forward strand.
CAGGAAGGGGTTCAGACGCTGTCGGGAGCACCCAGCCACATGACAGGTGCATGACCCTGACTGCGGAGTTTGGGGACACCGAGCCACCCTACACGGGTGGAGGAACCAGGCAGAAACGCCGTCTCTAGCTACTAACGCTGTTTCCCATGGGGCTACAGGTGCACAATTCTGATCCTGCTGAATGTCTGCACCCGAATGGAACAATGGAGCCAGTGAAGACAGATGGTGGGGCCAGGCTTCGCACGG
>NW_027768679.1:0-295 GCF_054177405.1 Leptonychotes weddellii
TTTTCTTTCTATCTTTCTTTTCTTTCTTTCATTCTTTCTTTCTTCTTTTTCTTTCTTTTTTTTCTCTTTCTTTCTTTCTCTTTCTTCTTTCTTTCTTTCTTTCTTTCTTTCTTTCTTTCCTTCTTTCTTTCTTTCCTTTCATTCTTTCTTCTTCTAATCACCAGTGATGCTATGCTTCATATTTTTTTCTTTTTTTAGGGTTAAATAGGTGATGGGGACTAAGAGTACACTTATTGTGATGAGCACTGAATAATGTATAGAACTGTTGAATCACTATATTGTACACCTGAAACTA
>NW_027768680.1:0-295 GCF_054177405.1 Leptonychotes weddellii
GCAGTGGGTTCACATTCTTTCTGTCATTCTTACATCACTGTTTGAGACTATAAAATAAACTTAGTACAGTTTGGAGACATAAACTCAGCGATTGTGAAACACAAGCGAGTAGGGGAAAAAGTGGTGTCAGTGTAGAGGAAGGAAGAGAAATCTCAGGAAACTCACAAAAATAGATTTTATATGTTTAGGAACAAAGACAGAAACAGTAGATTATTACAGGTATCAAAGTTCAGAGTCAAGGATAGGGGGCCATGGTCAGAATACAAGTCAAGATCATGACTTGGCAAAAGCCCTT
>NW_027768681.1:0-295 GCF_054177405.1 Leptonychotes weddellii
CCAAGACAGGAATGTTTAAATAAATTGTGATGCATCCATAGTACAGAATACTCCATAGCCACCAAAGTGAGTGAAAGGTCTATATGCATTGTCGTGGAAAATTGAAAAGGAGGGAAAAAATCCAGAATATAACTTACTTTGAATGACCTCATTTATGAAAAATATATGTGAACATTTTTGTCTATAAAGTATATCTGTGAGGGCGCCTGGGTGGCTCAGTTGGTTAAGCAACTGCCTTCGGCTCAGGTCATGATCCTGGAGTCCTGGGATCGAGTCCCGCATCGGGCTCCCTGCT
>NW_027768682.1:0-295 GCF_054177405.1 Leptonychotes weddellii
TGCTGAGTTGGCATCAAGACAGATGCTGACGTGATGAGAAAGACCACCTTCTCTCTGAAGTGTTTTTGGTTGCACCCTCCCTGGCCTGGGTCTTGGGAGGAAAATTGTTCAAGCGCCACTGTGACCTGTTCTGTTCTTGTTCCTCTGAGAGTGTTTCAACAGTATTCCTGGAACAAACCCCCCCCTCGCCGCCGCCCCCTCCCCCCCCCCGGCCCTCGCCTGCATTTGCAGAGAAATTCCTGTGTGGCTTGACTTTCTGTTTGAGATAGAGTTTTGGTGGGGGGCCCTGGGGATG
>NW_027768683.1:0-295 GCF_054177405.1 Leptonychotes weddellii
CTGCAGAGTCTCTAGCTCACCTTCCCCTCCCCCACCACACCTGCTGGAGCCTGTCAGCACCTCCCTCTCTCCCCTCCTTGGAGGCCCCCAGGCCGTGGCCCCAGATCCTCAGCTCCTGCAGATGTGGGAGGCTGAGGCACAGGTGAGAGTGGCTAATGGGCAGGTGAGCTGGGTGGGTGGGGGCCAGACCACCGCTTCCCATCCCACTGGCCCAGGCCTGACTAGCTGCCTTGGCACAGGTCCTTGGGGCCCAGCTAAGTGCTGCCAGGGGGTCCACAGGGAGGCCCAGGCCCCC
>NW_027768684.1:0-295 GCF_054177405.1 Leptonychotes weddellii
CCCCTACAGTGTATAAACTTTATCGCTCACTCTAAAGGAATAAAAACATTGCTGATTTTCCTACCATTCTTTCTGGCTCTTAGACATATGTTGCTTTTCTCCTATCTTTTCTCAACACATGGTTTTATAATTGAATGAGAAAACATCAGGTCATAAAAGCCTGCTTTATTTTGCTTGTTTGTTTTCCAAATTTTAAACCCTTGATTTTGTTGCACAAAAGAAATCCAATTTAACCTGGTCAACAGAAAATAGCAACTCAGAGTTTGCAATTTTGATACATCTACTAATGATGGTC
>NW_027768685.1:0-295 GCF_054177405.1 Leptonychotes weddellii
GTGGGCCAGAGGTCACTTTCCAAATAAATCACATTCATTAAATCCCCATCACATGTTCTGCTTCCAAGGAACTCTCATTTAAGACACATCATTAAGCTTTAAACTGGCTATAAAAAAAAAAAAAAAAGGAAAAAAGGCAAATTGAATAAATGGCATGAAAGAAAAATGGGAAAAGAAAATTTTACTAGCACGTTTTAAATGAAGCTGCAACATTGAACATAATCCACAGTTTCAATGTACCACTTATTTTCTATATATTTGAGACCATCCCCTACCTTTAAAACTGAAAGTATAC
>NW_027768686.1:0-295 GCF_054177405.1 Leptonychotes weddellii
GGTGTGCCTTGGGGAGGCCATGGGCAGTGCTCATCCGCATACCCTGGATTGTCATGGAGGCCCCGCACTACTGACCAGGGGCAGAAATGTACCCTTCTGGAGTAACGGGAGTCCTCAGTGAAGGTCTGACTCCCACCAGGGCTCCCAACCCTTGGAGTGGGCGCTGCCGAGGGCTGAGTCTGCGGTGTGCAGGGGGATGGGGGCAGCATGGGGGACCCACCTTTCCCTCAGAGCTGAGATTCTGAGGACTTCGATTTTGAGGACTTTCTTTGTGACTTTTGTGGGGCACAGGGAA
>NW_027768687.1:0-295 GCF_054177405.1 Leptonychotes weddellii
TAGAAATCTAATCATTCGTGTATACGCTATACCAGTCTATTCAGAAATCCTAATTACCTCTAGTCATTTCACCTGAATGTGTTCTGTAATTTGGGTAAGTGATAAAACAAAAGATCTATTCTGAACTTTAGTACATATCCATAAAACACAGTTTCCTTCAATTCCAACTTTATTTCAGTCATTTGAAATAAAAAAAAAATCAGTATTTGTTCTGATTATTGGATACTCTTGTTATAAGACATTTACCTCAGAGCTTTAAGAGACATGTTTGTTATTGATGTACAGGAAGCCAAGT
>NW_027768688.1:0-3880 GCF_054177405.1 Leptonychotes weddellii
CTAGGAGAGTGTGGTCTCAGGACCCTCAGGGTCACAGAAAGACGGGGGTGCCTGAGTGCGGCAGAGCTCCCAGGTATCGGAGCGGGGAAGCCGGCTGCAGAGACGGAGCTGAGGAGTGGGCTCGCAGCTCGGGCTTGCCATAAACCGTGATCCATGGCACAGTTGGGCCACTGCTCTTCCAGCAGGGACCCAACAAGCGGCAGATCCAGGGAGACTCCCCTTCCTCCCCCGGGAGGAGCAGCGCAGGAGCGCACTGCAGGGATCTGCTGGGTTTGGAGACTCCACACGGGGTCGGGTGCCAGAGATAGAAACGCTGGGTCACAGGCCAGGTGAGCATGAAGTGCAGCTGGAGACCGGGGAGACAGGAGTGACTGGCGGCTTTTCTCCGGGGGCTCACTGAGGAGCAGGGCCCCGAATTCTCGGCTCCTCTGGGGCAGAGATTGGGAGACTGCCATTTTCACTCTAATCCTCCAGAGCTGTACGGAAAGTTTGCAGGGAAAAAAAGCTCCCGAGAGCAAACCCGAGCTTAGCCTGGTCGGCAAGGGTGGGGCAATTCCGCCTCTGGCAAAGACATTTGGGAACCACGGCAACAGGCCCCTTCCCCAGAAGATCAGCGAGAACAGCCAGCCAAGACCAAGTTTACCAAGCAATGAGAACGGCAGAACTCCAGCGCTAGGGGAATACTGCACATAGAATTCATGGCTTTTTTCCCATGATTCTTTAGTCTTTCAAAGTTAATTTTTTTTGACTGTCTTTTTCTTTTTTTTTTTTCAATTTTTCTTTTTCCCTTTTTCAACCAACATCTTATCAATCCCTTTTTTAAAAAATCTTTTTTATTTTTCATTTTTAGAGTGGTATTCTATCCTTCATAGTAGTTAACCTTATTTTTGGTAAATGTATATATAAATATAAGTTGTTCTCTCTTTAAAATTTTGGGATACGGTTTCTTCTAACAGACCAAAATACACCCTAAATCTCTAGTGTATGGCTTTGTTCTAGTCTCCTGCCTGATCACATTCTCTCCCTTTTTTTAAAAATCCTCTTCTTTCTTTTTTCAACCAACTTCTTATCAATTCCTTTTATAAAATCTTTTATAATTTTCATCTTTACAGTCATAGTCCATCCCTTCATTGTATTTACCCTTATTTTTATACATATACAAGTTTCTCTTTCTTTAAAATTTTGGGAGGCACTTTCTTCTGACAGACCAAAATACACCCAAAATCTAGTGTGTGGCACTGATCTATGCACCAGCCTGATCATATTTGATCATATTCTGGTTTTTTTTCCATTTCTTTGTTTTTATCTTTTTCTTTTTCTTTCTTTCCCTTTCTTCTCCCCTGGTCTCAGGTCTCTTCTGATTTGTTTAGTGTATATTTTTCTGGAGTCATTGTTACCCTGTTAGCATTTTGTTCTTTCATTCATCTATTCTCCTCTGGACAAAATGACAAGACAGAAAAAATCACCTCAAAAAAAAAAGAACAAGAGGCAGTACTGACTGCTAGGGACCTAATCAATATGGACATTAGTAAGATGTTGGAACTAGAGTTCAGAATGACGATTTTAAAGATACTAGCTGGGCTTGAAAAAAGCATGGAAGATATTAGAGAAACGCTTTCTGGAGAAATAAAAGAACTAAAATCGAACCAAGTCGAAGTCAAAAAGGTTATTAATGAGGTGCAATAAAAAATGGAGGCTCTAACTGCTAGGATAAATGAGGCAGAAGAAAGAATTAGTGATATAGAAGACCAAATGATGGAAAATAAAGAGGCTGAGAAAAGGGGCACCTGGGTGGCTCAGTCAGTTAAGCGTCTGCCTTCAGCTCAGGTCGTGATGCCAGGGTCCTGGGATCGAGCCCTGCATTGGGCTCCCTGCTCTGCAGGAAGCCTGCTTCTCCCTCTCATACTCCCCCTGCTTGTGTTCCCTCTCTTGCTATGTCTCTGTCTGTCAAATAAATAAATAAAATCTTTAAAAAAAAGAAGAAGAAGCTGAGGAAAGAGAGATAAACAACTACTGGATCACAAGGCCAGAATTTGAGAGATAAGTGATACCATAAGACAAAACAATATTAGAATAATTAGGATCCAAGAAGAAGAAAGAGAGAGGGCAGAAGGTATATTGGAGGAAATTATAGCAGAGAACATCCTTAATTTGGGGAAGGAAACAGGCATCAAAATCCAGGAGGCAAAGAGAACCCCCCTCAAAATCCATAAAAATAGGTCAACACCCAGACATCTAATAGTAAAACTTACGAGTCTCAGAGACAAAGAGAAAATCCTGAAAGCAGCTCGGGACAAAAGATCTGTAACCTACAATGGTAGAAACATTAGACTGGCAACAGACCTATCCACAGAGATCTGGCAGGCCAGAAAGGACTGGCAGGATATATTCAGAGCACTAAATGAGAAAAATATGCAGCCAAGAATACTATATCCAGCTAGGCTATCATTGAAAAGAGAAGGAGAGATAAAAAGCTTCCAGGACAAACAAAAAAGAAAGGAATTTGCAAACACAAAACCAGCCCTACAAGAAATATTGAAAGGGGTCCTCTAAGCAAAGAGAGAGCCTAAAAGTAACATAGACCAGAAAGGAACACAGACAATATACAGTAACAGTAACCTTACAGGCAATACAATGGCACTAACTTCATATCTTTCAATAGTTACCCTAATGTGAATGGGCTAAATGCCCCAATCAAAAGACATAGGCTATCAGGTTGGATAAAAAAAACAAGACCCATCGATATGCTGTCTGCAAGAGACTCATTTTAGACCCAAAGACACCTCCAGATTGAACATGAGGGTTCAAAGAAAGCTGGTGGGGGCAATCCTTATATCAGACAAATTAGATGTTAAACCAAAGACTGTAATAAGAGATGAGGAAGGACACTATATCCTACTTAAAGGGTCTATCCAACAAGAAGACCTAACAATTGTAAATATCTATGCCCCTAACATTGGAGCAGCCAATTATATAAGCCAATTAATAACAAAAGCAAAGAAACACTTCAACAACAATACAGTAATAGTGGGAGACTTTAACACTCCCCTCACTGAGATGGACAGATCATCTAAGCAAAAGATCAACAAGGAAATAAAGACTTTAAATGACACAGTGGACCAAATGGACTTCACAGATATATTCAGGATATTCTATCCCAAAGGAACAGAATACACATTTTTCTCTAGTGCCCATGGAACATTCTCCAGAATAGATCACATCCTAGGTCACAAATCAGGTCTCAACTGGTACCAAAAGATTGGGATCATTCCCTGCGTATTTTCAGACCACAATGCTTTGAAACTAGAACTCAATCACAAGAGGAAAGTTGGAAAGAACTCAAATATATGGAGGCTAAAGAGCATCCTACTAAAGAATGAATGGGTCAAACAGGAAATTAAAGAAGAATTTTAAAAATTCATAGGAACAAATGAAAATTAAAACACAACTGTTCAAAATCTTTGGGATAAAAAAAAATAAAATCTTTGGGATGCAGCAAAGGCAGTCCTAAGCAGAAAGTCTATAGCAATACAAGCCTTTCTCAAGAAACAAGAAAGTTCTCAAATACACAACCTAACACAACACCTAAAGAAGCTGAAGAAAGAACAGCAAATAAAGCCTAAACCCAGCAGGACAAGAGAAATAATAAAGATCAGAGCAGAAATCAATGAAATAGAAACCAAAAGAACAGTAGAACAAATCAACGAAACTAGGAGCTGGTTCTTTGAAAGAATTAATAAGATTGTTAAACCCCTGGCCAGACTTATCAAAAAGAAAAGAAAAAGAACTCAAATAAATAAAATTATGAATGAAAGAGATCACAACCAACACCAAAGAAATACAAACAATTATAAGAACACATTATGAGCAACTCTATGCC
>NW_027768689.1:0-295 GCF_054177405.1 Leptonychotes weddellii
TTTAAAATTATGGCTACAATCCCTCTACTTTTTGTACAGTGAAAAATATTTGCATGATCATAGATCTTAAATTCAGCCTATTTGATTTGAACTTATTGGAAAAAGTATTGAAGGATTCAATAAGTTCTAGAACAGAATATATATATTATGCTCTTCATGTTGTGAAATTACTACTATATAACTAAAACAAGTAAAAAAAGTCAGATGATTGAGGTTGGGGAGAAGAGAGAATAGGAAGAAATTTTTCACCAGCTATTTATTAAAACCAGTCTTAGATCATAGTGGTAAATGTAAA
>NW_027768690.1:0-295 GCF_054177405.1 Leptonychotes weddellii
AGCATGGGGCTGAGAAAGGCTCTGGAACCTTCCCTCTACACCTGCCCTGCCATCAACATCCTGACACAGCAGCTGCATTTAGGACGGAGTCAGGATTGGGGGCCCAAGAAGGGGTCTCAGGCTGCAGGGATGGGACCCCTCGGTCCCCTGTCTCCCCCACCCCCACACGTGTCGGCTCTCCTCTCAGCAGGGGCAGCACCCCCTCCTTGGGCTCCAGCAGTGGGGACACAGCACCTCCTGCTGCCCGAGCACCAGACTCCCGACCAGGGTCACGGCCGTATGCACGTCACGCCTG
>NW_027768691.1:0-295 GCF_054177405.1 Leptonychotes weddellii
ACTGGGTGTTATGCACAAACAATGAATCATGGAACACTATGTCAAAAACTAATGATGTAATGTATGGTGATTAACATAACAATAAAAAAATTTTTAAAAAAGGTAAAGATGTGCTCAAATATGAGATTAAGTCATTATTATCATCTCAGTGCCAATTTAGCACAGCTAGTTAGTTGCTATGCTGATGAAATCATGCACGTGAGCCAAGCGAGCTGGTTCTTCTTCTAGATTCATGCTACAGGGACCAATAATTTTCCTGACTAATACAGAGTGAGCAGAAGGATGGAGAAAGCTG
>NW_027768692.1:0-295 GCF_054177405.1 Leptonychotes weddellii
AAAACCCAGTGGAGGAGGAGAAATAAGCAGCGTGATGGGCTCAAATGATTTATGTGTGATTTTGTGTGTTTGCTCCTCGTGAGCTTTGAGCACTCGCTTCTGGGTTTGCAGCTCCGGTCTTTCTGCCTCCTTCTGCTTATGAAACCCAATTTTCTCTGTTTTGTATTTGTGAAGATTTCCTCAGAGGTTCTGATGGCCTCCAAGCGCCTTTTCTGATATGGTACCTTTATTTACAGTTTTTATTTCTTATGTAAACTTGTACAACCAACAGATACCGTCAATAGATTGCTTTGAA
>NW_027768693.1:0-295 GCF_054177405.1 Leptonychotes weddellii
CCACCAGCCCTTTAGAGACTCAGGCATTGCACGGCTAGCTGTATCAAAACCCATTTTGAGAGGATTTGTATGTTCACAGCAAGCTGCAGAAAACCCATCTGTTAGGTGAATGGATGAACAAATAAGTGAATCATCTTGGCAATTAAAAAAAATCGCACTATTCAATGCTGTCAGAGTATTAATTATGCACTTATGTACCATTAAGCCAACTTTTTAAGAGTAGTACCCACTTTAAGATTCCAATGATGTAAAATTTTAGAGAACACAAAATAGTGTTTGCCTGGGCGGCCAGAGT
>NW_027768694.1:0-295 GCF_054177405.1 Leptonychotes weddellii
TGAAAAAATAAAAGCCCACAGTCCAGCCACACCAGGTACCCCCACCAAGCAAGCAGAAGGGGCAGGCAGCCAGAACGAGCTGGAGGCAGCGCCACGGGGCCAGCGCGGGTCGGAGGAAGCAGGAGAGCAGCGACTGTGAGCCGGGGGAAAGTTGCGGGGCGTGGGCAACAAATTCTGATTATTTGTTTACTGTCTGTCTTACTAGGGTATAAGTTCCCAGAGGCCAGGCGCTATTCCTCTCTTGTATCCCGTAATACCACTGCAAGACTTCCCCAGGAAGAGAGGGAAGCCTGGG
>NW_027768695.1:0-295 GCF_054177405.1 Leptonychotes weddellii
TTAGCTGACTGAGCCACCCAGGCACCCCTGAAGTGTTGTTTTAGTGTATTGTCAGAATATGTGGGAAATTTGACAGGAAAGGAATTATAGAATTACAGTGGTAAGATCATCCTTTGTTATTTTAAAACAATAAAAACAATACTACCAATAATGCTGCCTTATATTTGTATAGTACTTTATAATTTATAAGAATTTTTATAATCCATTGTGTGTTTATCAATAAATCTTTATGTGGGCAGGTCAGATGTTAGTACATGAGTCCATAGGTTCTAAGAGGTGAAATGATTTCTCCAAG
>NW_027768696.1:0-295 GCF_054177405.1 Leptonychotes weddellii
TTAAATGCAATAAAATGGTCTTTCGGAGCCTCGCAGTCCTGACATGCCACAGTTTCAAGAACTGGCCTTACTTAACCACAAACATGTGGCTGGAAAGCTCAGCTAGCCGGAACCTTCCCCAGAAGTACCTTCCTTGGGAGGAATGGGCAGAGCCCAAGAAAGCCTAGTCACCCACTGCCCTTGCACAGTTTTTCCCAGCTTATGGCCCACTGGGGTCTACGTTGTCTTATTGGCTGCGTCCCTGCTCCACAGAAAGCAGCCCGAGACTTGCCCAGTCAGGACCAGGGCTCAGAAT
>NW_027768697.1:0-295 GCF_054177405.1 Leptonychotes weddellii
TGAAACAAATAGTGTATGTTAAAAAAATTAAAAATAAAATAAAGTTAAAATTTTTTTTAATAAAATAAAAAATTGACCTCTACACTGAAAATTACCAAAAAAAAAAAAAAAAGATAAATTGAAGGATAGCCCATGCCCATGGATTGGAAAATGCAATACTGGAAAGATGTCAAACTTCTCCAACTTGATTTAGAGATCATTATTTATTGTAATAAATAATACTATTTCTGGGTTCTCCAGTTTTGCAAGGAGGAACAAGTCACTCAGTCCTCCGGATTCCTAGCACTTTGTTCTT
>NW_027768698.1:0-295 GCF_054177405.1 Leptonychotes weddellii
TGCTATGTTATGCTATGCTATGCTCTGCTATGCTATTCTATGCTGTGGTGCGCTGTGCTATGCTGTGCTGTGTTAACTTATGCTATTCTATGCTGTGCTGTGCTGTGCTTTGTTGTTCTGTGCTATGTAGTGCTATTCTATCCTATGCTCTTCTATGCTGTGCTATGCTATGCTGTGCTATGCTGTGCTGTGCTGTGCTGTGCTGTGCTATGCTGTGCTGTGCTATGCTGTTCTGTGCTATGCTATGCTCTGCTATTCTGTGCTGTGCTCTGCTCTGCTCTGCTATGCTGTGCTA
>NW_027768699.1:0-3880 GCF_054177405.1 Leptonychotes weddellii
GGGGGAGGGTCAGAGGGAGAAGCAGACTCCCCGCCGAGCAGGGAGCCCGATGCGGGACTCGATCCCGGGACTCCAGGATCATGACCTGAGCCGAAGGCAGTCGCTCAACCAACTGAGCCACCCAGGCGCCCCTAAATAAATAAAATCTTTAAAAAAAAAAAAAAAAGAGGCTTTCTGCCTAGAAGAACTCACGATATCGTGGAGAGACAGACAAACAGACCATTGAGAAGGGACGTGATCTGTGCTGTCCTAGAGGTGGACAGTGTGGCGGAACTCTTATGGAGGGCCTGGCCTTGACCCAGAGGAGGTGGCGTGTATGGGGAGGTTTGTTTCGGAAGTTTCCTTAGGTGTGTCATTTCAGCTGAGCTCTGAGGGAAGGTGGAGAGTCAGGTGACAAAGGAGGTTGGGGCAGGGAGAGAGCATTGGAGCCCTGCTGAGAACGTGCCTGTCAGAGGAAAAGTGGCTCAGAAAGGCTGGGGCCTAGGAGCAAAGGGAGGAAAATTGGCCAGAGGGGAGACTGAAGAAGCTGGGAGCATTTAATGTTTTGTCTGCTCATTACCACCACACCCTCCATTCTGAGAATTCCAGATACTGAACACCCCATTCTGAGTATTGCTTCTCCTCTTATGCCACCTATATAGTGGAGCTGGTGCTGATCCAGATTGTGGCACCTGCCGGCACTGGGCCAGTGCACTCTTCAGGTTTTTAAATTGGAAGTTAGAGTGTCAGGCTCTTCTCCCTCTTCTCTTCTCCCCCCTTCCCTGTTTTGGCTGAAACCAGTAAGCGTGGAGCTGTGCTGAGAAGGCCAGAGTGTTGGCTGGAGCCACCGTGCCCAGGGAAGCAGGGACAGGAGGAGCAGGAGGCTTGGTGGACATTTGAGTCTTTGGTTCTGGCCACCGTCCTGCCCCTGGGTGGGTTCCATGATACGGTTCAGCAGCCTAATAGATTCTTTTTTTTTTAAAGATTTTATTTATTATTATAGAGAGCATGAGAGGGGAGATGGTCAGAGGGAGAAGCAGACTCCCTGATGAGCAGGGAGCCCGATGCGGGGCTCCATCCTGGGACTCCAGGATCATGACCTGAGCCGAAGGTAGATGCTTCACCGACTGAGCCACCCAGGCGCCCCAGATTCTGCTCTTTATAAGCTGGATCAGGTTGGGTTTCTGTGTGACATAATGTCAGTAGACAGTGGCTGGGTTAGAGAGAAGCATGGGATTTTATCATGGAGGCAGATCCCAGCAGGGCAATGACATCACATTCGAGCTTTAGGCGGTTCTGGCTTCAGAGTGCAGAAGAGATAGGAACCAGCAGGAGCAGAAGGTGATGAGACCTGTTAACCTTGAAAATGAAGCTGCCAGTTATCTCACCAGCAAAAGATGAATTTATCTGGGAATAACAGAATTTCAACCCAGGACAAGCAAGGTAGAGAAAAACCTGAGAACAAAGCAGAGGAGGCTCTTTTTTGAGGGGTGGGGAGTGGGGTTGTTGTAAACGGAAAGTCCACTGGAGTAAACAGAGCTCAAAGTGTAGAGGTTTCTCATTGGCTAGGCTGGACCATCTGTCTTTGGCTGAGCCGGGACCGTCTCCCATTGGCTGGGCCGTGACGGTCTCTCATTGGCTGGGCTGTTGCCAGGGGAGGAGGAAACCTTCCTTCGTCCTGCTGGGAAGGTAACATAGTATCCATGGGCAAGGGGCGTGTCTTCCTGTTGGGTCTGCTGTGGTCAGTGAGTGCGGGGCGGCAGCGCTGCTCCTGCCGGCCTCCTGAGGCCATTCTAACTCCGTGCTAACCGAGGTTCCTTTACTCCATTCCACAGGCCAGATTGGCAGAACAGGTAGCAGGGCAGGAGGGGGTGCCTTCTGGGAGGGAGGCAAGCAGCGACCTGGCCTGAATTCATTCTGTGGAGCTGGGGAGAGAAGAGTGGATTTTCAAAACTATGGCGGAGGCAGACTTGATAGAACAGGTTACTGAGGGGCGCCTGGGTGGCTCAGTCGGTTAAGCATCTGCCTTCGGCTCAGGTCCTGATCCCAGTGTCGGGCTCCTTGTTCAGCAGGGAGTCTGCCTCTCCCTCTGCCCCTCCCCCTCTCCATACGTTCTTTCTCTCAAATAAATAAATAAAATCTTAAAAAAAAAAAAGGACAGGTTACTGACCAGAAGTGAGTGGTGAGCAGTTTTCTGGGGTGGCCTTCAGGGCTTGTTAAATAACTGGGTCAGTGGTATTTGCCAGGAGAAGAGAGGACAGAATTGGAGCAGGGAAAGCACCTGTGCTTGGTGAGTGACATGTGAGAAGCCACGAGGTGTCCGTGGTCAGGGGAGGGGTCTGGGTGGAGGGAGAGGTCTGTGATGCAGCAGTTTACACGTGCAGTCTGAACTGTTTTATGTTTTCACGTACTCCACGTAGAAGCCTTTGCAGATTTAAATTCCCAAAACACATTTTAAAATCTGTCACCTGTCACCATCTTCATGGCCACCAGTATCTCCTACCGATAGCATTCTAACTGGCTTCTCAACGGCTTTTGTTCTTCCTCCCCTCCTGTCCATTCCTTCTATTTCTTTGTGAAATAAGGATCAGATCATGGAAGTGAATGTTCCATAGGTCTCATGTCTTCCAGCATTAAGGGTATAAAGGGAAGAAAACACAGTGTGGGAAATAACTTGGGAACTAGTCTTCACAAGGCAGCAGTGATCACGAGCACAGGGAAGGGGCAGCGCCCTGAATCAGAACTTCCAGCAAATGGGAGAGGTACAGCAAGATGCACTTGAGGAAATAGGGAGAAGGAATAAGGAATAATTGTGCATAATGAACATAAAGTAATAAACATAAAGTTAAGGTGAACAGAGGCATAATGTTAGTTATTACAGAGAGTGAATTTTCCCTCCAAAAGACAGACTGTCATATAGGGCTGAAAAATAAGCCCAGCTCTGTGCTGTCTACCAGAAACACCAAAGCCATGCAGTAGAGAGTAAAGGCAGGCAGCGACGCTGGGACCCACAAACAAAAGGAAAGCTGAAGCTGGCACTGCTAATGTCTGGTGAGGTGAGGTGGAAGGTCAAGAGTGCCATATAACAAGGAACGGCATGTAACATTGAAGGCAGAATTATGGTATGTTAGGAATACATGTGCACCAAGCAGCATAGTGAGGAAATGATGTAAGCAAAATTCTTTTAGGGGCGCCTTGGGTGGCTCAGTCGGGTAAGTGTCCAACTCTTGATCTCAGCTCAGCTCTTGGTCTCAGGGTCGTGAGTTCAAGCCCCATGTTGGGCTCCATGCTGGGCGTGGAGCCTACTTAAATAAACTTTTAGAAATGCAGCGGGAATTACATAAAAATGCAGTGACAATGGGTGATAATGGGTGATCTGGTCAATTAGGAGATGGGAATGAAATGATATAGTCCAACATCCCTCAAATTGAAAGAATCCTTTTCCTTATGTTTGTGAAACGTTCACAAGAATAGATTGCGTGCTTGACCACAAAGAAACACATTTAATAAGTGAGGGGAATTTAAAGGTCAAATTTTTGGGTCATTATCCATTAAAATGGGAAATAAATAATAAAAAGCAGGTCCCTCCTTTCCCAATTTTAACTGCTTGGAAATTCAAAAAAGAAAATGCCCTTAGATAACTCTTAGGTCAAAGAGGAAATTAAAAGAATAATTACAGACTATCAAGAAGGCACTGAAAGGATACTAAAACCTGTGGGTTGCTCAGACTAAAAGTAAAAGGAACTAAGTATTCTTAAGCAATTAGAGAAAAATAAGTTGCTGGGAAGAGAAACATATTAAAGATAAAAAATCAGAAAATAGAAATTAATCAGGATAAATAGATCCAAAAGCTGGTTCCATAAAAATAGATCAGCCCTTCACAAGTCTAAGAGAAAATAAA